>NW_025999977.1:51487014-51515079 GCF_001458135.2 Marmota marmota marmota
GGTGGATGTCACCTCTGTGCTATGGCGGGCCCCAGGCTCCTTGCCGGAGTGTCCGAAGGGAGGGGTGGGACTGGTCTGTCTCTGGTTGGTTTCAGCTCCCAGTTCGCTATTTCATGAAGGCTTGACGAGAGACCTCTTCCTAGAGTCCCTGCACCTCTCCTGCTGAGCTGCGCCTCGGAGGCTATCCGCCCTGACGCGGGGGCCACAGGCAGCAGACAGTCGCCGAGTCGCGTGGGCAGCGGCTGGCAGGTCTGGACCTCTGCACTGCGTGGCGGAGATTCACTCGTCTAGTGCAAACTGTCACCTCCAAAATTCCTACCGATTCCCGGCCGGTCTCTCTTTAGTGGAATTTTGCTAGGAGTTTCTCAGCAGGTCGAATCTAAGCGTATCCATGCGTCTCTCTGACCCCGTTGTTGCGGAGGTACTGAAAGCGCTGCCTCCCCTCTCGCCGCCATGTTGGATCCCCCTGAATTCTGTGATCTTATTCAAACTGCTTTAATTCACTTTAACTTTATATGTCCACATATTGAATATGGTTAATAATTGAACTTATTCCTATAGTCCCTTTGAGTTTTAATTTAGGGAATGTCAAATTTCATCAAATCTAAGACACCATTAAACTTAACATATATCATTATTTTTTGTACCACTAAGAAAGAAAAATACATATGCTCTCATTGTTTTTAAAAGATGCATTCAAACTCTGGAGAAATCTGAATTCAATTATTTAGGAACATAATTAAGGGGTCCCAACAGCCACATTGGTGTATAAATTATTTATGATATAATTAATAACAAGTTAAAATGTATTCCCCCTATTTGGTACAAAATATGCTAATTTTAACAGACTCAATTTGTAATATTTATTCTAAGCTGTGGTTGCTTTACAAATATGATTTGATAAATATATTTTGATTAAAGCTTTTCCTTGATAAAAGCTTTTAAGATATACTTATTAAAATTGGTATATTCAGTTTTGCATATTCAACACATAAAATATATAGCTATACTTAAAAACTCAATAAAGTTGAAAAGGTAAGATTTAAAAATTACTTGCACATAGAAAATAATGTATCCAGAATTACACATTGATGTTTTTCTATTGAGAAAATACAGAAGTAGAGAGGTTGTGCCACTTTCTATTTATTCAAAGGAAATGTCATATTGACAAACATTTTTATGGATCTCGAATGAATTACTCTATTGCTTTCTGACTGAGTTCCTCTGGTCTGTCATACCCAGTTACAATCTTCCTACCATGCATGGAACAAAGTAATTTTTCTAAATATATGAGCTTTCTTCTCTCATTTAGATACACATTGTGGCCCTCAAAATATTAGAATAAAATGCACTCTGATTTTCAGGCCAACTTGATTTTTTGAGTGCATAATTATATTAGAAAAGTTATTTCACTGATATAATGAGAAATTGGTCTACAGCCTGGCATCACTTGGTGGTCTTTGATGTCCTGAACAAGTTGACAGTTTTTTATCTTCGTGCATTAGACAATTTATTGAATGCAGTGATTATTTGATGGAACAATCTATTGCAATGGACTCTGCCAAAGATGAAGAAATGTAGAAGACTCTTATTTATTTTAATCTTTTGTTCAATCTCCTGCTGAGACAAGTCTCCTTGCTGAGACAAGCCAGCTAACATTTTTTTCTTCTTTTTAAAATTTATTCTAATTTGTATATATGACAGCAGAATGCATTACAATTCATATTACACATATAGAGCACAATTTTTCATATCTCTGGTTGTCCACAAAGTAGAGTTTCACCATTTGTGTCTTCATACATGTACTTAGGGGAATGAGGTCCATCTCATTCCACCGTCTTTCCTACCTCCATGCCTCTTCCCTTCCCCACCCACAAGCCTGCTAACATTTTGATCCATCAACATGAGAGCAGATATGGTGGTCCAAGGGTACACGAGTGAATGGAAAGGAAAAGAAGGAGACAGGCAGAAGCGTGGTGGCTTTGGGCCAGGGACTGCCTTAGTCAGTTCTGGTGGGTCATCTGGCTTAAACCCCCTAAGAAGCTTCGAGAATTAAAATTTCCAAATGAGGACACTAAGGACCCCAGCGGTAAAAATTTCTTGTCCAACCTCACAGAGGTTGTTATCACACAACATATTTGTCCCTCTGTATCTGGGTGAAATTAGTTCCAGGAACCCTCATGGATACCAAAATCTGTGGGGGCTCTTTCCCATCATATAAAATAGTGAAGCAATTGCATATAACCTATGCCAGCTTCTCATATACCTTAAATCCTTACCAGATTACCCACAATTTCCAGCGAATTGTGAATGCTATGGAGATATTTGTGATACTGTATTTTTCAGAGAATAGTGACAAGAAGAAAGGTCTCTACATGTTCAATATGGACACAACCACTTTGTGCATGTCAACAATCTAACATTTTCTGAAAAAAAATTCCAATATTTTTTTTATCTGAAGTGGGTTGAATCCCCAACTTGTGACTACGGATGTTCTTTCTCCCATGCTGCTACATACTGATTTTACTTAGTGAGAATTTTAAGGTGTCATTAGTGTTTTAAAATGGTAATGTATAGGGACATTTTATCTCTTTGCAGGTGGTTCCTGCAAATATTGTATAAATCTCAAGTAACTAACAGTGGACCAAGTGCAAATTGGAACTAAAAGGGATCCATGAAACTGAGACAGAATCATAAGACAGGATGCCATCTGATATGTGCAATATCCCCTGGACTATGACATAAGGTCAGATTATTTTGAGGAACTCAGAAATATTTGCTCTTTTCATTCAGGATGTGAATGGCCAAGTTCTGCCAGATTTCCACTGCTGTGTGTGCAGGCTGCAGGTCTTCAACTTGCAGGCCTGAGACCATGAATCTGTCAGGTACTGGGTCTGTCTGGGCATCCGTGTTTCACAATATACAGTCTTTCTGTATAAGCTTTCATCAGAATTGCCTCAGTTCCCCCTGCTATGGTTTTGAATATCATTTCCATCTTAAGGGATGCTGATTTAGGAGAAAGTAGAGGGAAAATTGGAAAAAGAAGAAAAAACAAAACATATTTTGCAAATAAAGCAGCCATAAAATCACAAAGCTCTCTTTCACCCCTCTCAAAGTTTCTGACATCCTAAAGGGAAATCTATATTATCCCCAGCTTCTTTGAGTCACATGGACATGAGCCAAAGTTGTGCTCATGTTCTGCCCAAGTACGCCCACGTTCGATTTGGTTGAGCAGGGATAGTGATTCCCTGTTACTATAAACTGGACTCAGGGGGTGTAGGAATCAACTTTGTTCTATTATGGCTGTTGTATTTTCAAAACATATTTTCTTTCATTTTCTTCCTTGTAGTTATTTTTGAACCTTCTTCTCAGTCAATACCTCTTTATATGGAAATAATATCCCAGACCAAAGAGCATTTGAATCAATTGAGGCATTTGAATCAATTGTGGGATATCCAACACCTAGGTTGGTTAATCTCACAGTAAAATCAGTTAATAATTGTGCCTTTTTTTTTCCTGAAAAGTCAATAAGCAATTGTGCTTTATGGAAACAAGTAAAATTAAATTTTAATTGATGGATAATTTATGTAATTATAGTCAATGAAGCAAAGAGTTTCCATACCATGACTTAGATTTAAATACACACACACACACACACACACAAACACAAACATATTTATGTTCTTTGCAATATGTATTAAATAAAACTATTTTAAGAAACCAAATGGGTACAACTAAACAAAACAAAATGTTCCTCTCCTAGAAATTCAACCTATAGTTTATTTGACTCAAGTTACATCTTTAAATAATAGTTTCAGGATGAAAAGTCATTTTGAAATGTCATAAAAATCGTTGCAAGTTTGTAGTTTGAAGGACTTTGGAGGAACTCTTTGAAGTCTGGTACTTTCTGTTTTCAATGATCCACTTGCACATTATTCTGAACCTCCTGGGGAAAGCTGAAAGTGGATGGCACTTTGGAAAGAACCTTGATTATGAAACCTCGTTGAGAGATAGCCTGGATGCGGGATGGTTGTATCCTTGCAGCAGGTGCCAATCCCTCTTGTAAAATTCCATGTGCATTTTTATATCTAGACTTATTTTCTCTACTTTTTCTCAAGTCCCAACACATAAAGCATGTCCACAAATATAAGGTCTAATAATGCACCGTGGGAATTTAGTACATATTAAAACCCTGAAGGATAATAAGAAGAGAGTTTTAACAGACTCCTTATGGAAGGAACAATGTGACTAGATGGAACAACAATTGGAAAAACATTTCTTTTTGTTAGAGGCAGATTATGTTGTGTTTCTTCACTCTAAATTGGGTTGCAAATATTTGGTATCAAAATTCACAAACAAAATTTTAAAAAGCAGAGGATTCACCAAGTTAGAATTTCTCATTTGGTGATATTTGCTTTAGAGATGGATGTATATCAAATAACTGTGTTGTTTTCATTTTCCTGTTAACCAACTCCCATCTCCTCCTTGACTTAGCAAACTGCAGAAGACAGGATTTTGTTGAGTACAATGATATTTGCTAGATTAAGAGAGTGATCCAAAGGTTGGATTATGAACCATTTGCTGAGAAGAAAAACAATCACAAAGCTGAAAGGAAACAGATCATCTAGTTCACCCCCTCAGCTTTCCCCTCATGTCACTGAAGAACAGAAAATTACAAAAAAATACTTAAAAATACAGAAAATGACTAGAATATTTCTGATCAGCACACACATTTATATTGATAGTTCTATCGAATCATAGAAATCTCTAGAACCATTGCCTTGAAAATAAAAAGAAAACAAAGTTACTTCAAAATTTTTCTGGGTAGTTTAAATGGCTCCTATACAAATACATAGGTATAAGTCTAACCATACTGACCATTCCAAGCATCTTACATTTACTGAGCTGTAACACTGAGAAGTTGAACATATCACAAGTCTACAAGTAAAATCTGGATTATTTTCTAAAGAAATAAACTATGCATGATTAATCCTTTCACCTTTCATTTCACATTAACATCTCCTCCCTATAAAGGGTGGACAAAGCATTTGATGAGAGAAAGATGAAACAAACATTCTGTCTTCATGAGGCTCATGGGATTATAGATAACACCAATAAATTGAGGGTAGTTTTAAAAACTAATCAGTGATATAAGAGAAACAGATACCAGAGCTCTTCTGAATGAGCTGGGATTCTGATAGGAAGGCCTAGATGCACTGGTTTTTGCTCCATCTCACTGAGCATGATTTTAAACACTGCAAACAAGGCAACTGATAAAGCAAAACTTAACAGTCAGTAAATACAGGAGAGTCAGAGCAGAACCCCAGGACCGGAACAGAAGCTGGGCTTCACGTGCTGTGTCCTTCTACCTACCAGAGGACCTTCCCCCACCACTGCCATTTCCTTACCTGTGACAGTAGCTGCTATCTAAGCTCATTATTTCAATCATTAGTCCCCCTCACAGCACCACAAGAGTCAGAAACAAGGGAGGCACTCCCCTCACCCACATGGCCAGAGTTTCCCCTTTTCTGCCCACAGTTACCAAAGCCAAAGGGCAGAGCCTGCATAGAAGACCAGCTACAGCAGGAAACATGGGGCCGTGGATGCTTCTTGTCCTCACTGGACTGAGATTTTCTTTACCTGCGCAGAGGCAGCAGAAGAGCCAGATGCCAAGTGGCAGTAGTAAAGCATCCAACTCGCCCTACCCCGCGATAAAGAAACCCATTCCATCCTTCAGGCAGTACCAGTGAAGACCAGCATGAATCCCAACGGGATAAGACTAACCAAGTCTACTAACATAACACCTCGTGATGTCTGAAACTAAACTGGCATTGCAATTAGATCCTAGAACACAAGGAAGAGATTATCAGGCTGAATCAAGGTAGTACAGTGAAATATTTAAATCAGGCACTACATGAAGATAAGGAAGAACAGCCAATGGCATAATTCTAAATGTGTACAAAGAACAGACCTGCAAAATTCATGACACAGAAGCTTACAGAGATGAGAGAAGATATTCAGAATAAGAGTTGAATTTGCCAATTCTCTCATTATAACAGTGATTAGAAAATAGGCAAGGAACTGTAATATCTAAAACCCATCTAATAAGAAGAGAGCTAACACATGTCAAACCAGCTGCATCCTATGACAGCAGAATACACAGTGGGTTTGTTGTTGTTGTTTTGCTTTTTTGGATCTCCATGGAGCACTTACCAAGATGGACCATGGGCATGAAACCAGCCTTAACAAATCTCATATAATTAAAATTATATCAAGTGTGTTACCTAAATCTGATAATTTGAAACATGCAAACAATAACAAAATACCAAGAGGGATCTCTAAACATGTAGGAAATAACACGTCTCATCCCCCAAATTTGAAAAGAAACACATAGAGGAGGAAAATGACAGATATACACTATATTGGGACGCAGCAGAAGCAGTGCTTTGCTCAAAGGGAAACTGACAGCAATAACTGCTTCCATGATGAAGGACAGGAGGCCACAAATCAATCACCTATGTTTCTGTCTTAAAAAAAAACAAAAACTAGAATAAGCGCTGGGGTTGTGGCTCAGAGCACTTTGCCAGTAAGTATGAGGCACAGGATTCTATCGTCAGCATCACATAACAATAAATAAATAAAATAAAGGTATTGTGTCCATCTACAACAACAACAAAAAATTTAAAAAAACCACTAGAACAAAAGAGCAAAATTAACACAAAGTAAAAAGATAGTATCAGTTGATAAATCAGAAAGCACAGACCAAACATTTTTCCTTGAAAGCAAGGAAAAGCAGAGAATATCAATGAAACATGTTTAAGAAAATCAATAAAATTGGTAAACTTCTAAAAATCAAATGAAAATAACAAAAGGAAGACATGCATCAATTACTTAGATGAGAAGTGCAATAAGGACTTTGACTTTAAATTCCTTAACAATTAGAAAGAGAATTATACAAGCAATTTCATGCTCATGTGTTCAACAACTTAAAAGAACTTGAGTAATTCTTTGAAAACTCGAAGCTACTGAAACTTCACCAAAATGAATTAGACAAACTAAATATAGGGACTCTATTAATCAAAGCAATTAAAATGTTAATTAAAAAATCTGAAAAATACATTTCCATGCCCATATGGTTTCACTAGAGAATACTGACAAATGGTTAAAGAAAAATTAATATCATTTCTATGCAAGCTTTTCTAGGAAATAGAGGAGGAGAGAATATTCCACAACTCTTTTTAGGAGGTATTACACTAAAAGCACTAAAACCACAGAGTGCACAAAAAAGCCACAGATTGATATTGCTCATGAATATGGATGTGAACATCCTGAACAAAATAATGTGAAATAAAACCCAGCAATATACAAAAGAATGACCGTCATCACCAGGTGGGTCTATCCCAAAAATTCAAGGCTGTTCAACACTACATTACAACACAATCATCATAATGGACAATATCCATGGCCTAACAAACATCACATGACTGTGTCATCATAAAATGCTTAAAAATAATTCAGCAAAAATAACATTATTTTAATAAAAATATCTCAAAAACCAGGAATAGAGAGCAATTTCTTCAAAGTCATAAAAGGATAATCTACAAAAATCCTCCAGATATCATTATGAGTGGCGGTGAAAGATCCTTAAAATTGAGAACTAGCTGAGGACAACCATGCTCACAACTCTTTCTTAACCAGTGCAATAATGAAGGAAAAGGAAATTAGAAAGACAATGAGAAATTTACAAAAGTAAATTTATTCCTGTTTATTGATAATGTCATGGTTAACCCAGAAAATCCCAAGGAATCTACCAAAAGCCAGAACTAATTAGTGATGCAGCAAATTGTGGGATAAAAATGAGCACACTACAGTTTGCATTTCTATGTGCTGAGTGAACCCATGGATCCTGTTAAAACACAATGCCACGTTGGTGGGACTGCAAATTAGTTCAAGCAGTTTGGAAAGCAGTGTGGAGTGTCCTCAAAAGACTAGAAACAGGAGACTCATCCATCCCACTTCTTGCTATTTATTCAAAAGCTGGATGAAACTGGCATCCTCTCGTGATACATGCCTACCGGTATCCATAGCGGAACCGGCTTAGTGCCTGTCAATGGAAGAACAGATAAAGAAAAGGTGAGATACACACACACACACAATGGAGTCTTACTCAGCCATAAAGAAGAATGAAATCATGGAATCTTCTGGTAATGAATGGAACTGGAGAACAGTATGCTAAATAAAATAATCCAGACTCAGAAAGTTAAAGTTAAGCAGGCAATATTTTCTTTCATAGGCAGACTTCAGAGAAGAGAGAGAAAGAGAAAGAGAAAGAGAGAGAGAGATAGATAGAGAGAGAGAGAGAGAGAGAGAGAGAGAATAAGATAAAGTATCTCGGAAATCAGGTGGACCAACAGAATAGAGGGATACCGTGAGGGAGAGAGGAAGGGAAAGCAAGGGAAACAGGAACAATATCTATCAAATCAAGCTGCGTCCATGAACTAATACACCACAGTGAATCCATGTACAATTGCAACCCACTAGTGAAAATAGCAATAATAATAATGATAGAAGGGAGGTCTGTAGAGTAGAAGGAGAAGATGGTGGGGAGGTAGAGAGGGCATAAAGGGAGGGTGCAGGAGAAGTACACTGATCTATCTTGTACATGCACAAGAGAATGGCATAATGAATCCCACTCTCAGGTATCAGTGCAATGCACCCATAAAAATGAATTTTAAAAACCCAATGCCATTCATAAAAAAACAGAAAATGAAATATTTCACTAGAAATCTAACAAAACATTATAAAATTTTAATGCTGAAATGTATACAAAGCTGCTTAAGGAACGCCCATGAGTGGTGGGACATTGCATCTTGGACTGGAAGACCCAAAGCAGCGATGGTGTTAATTTTCCCTAAATTACATACTGCTTAGTGCAATTCCTCCCAAAGTAGCAAGTGCGTTGGGGATTACATAAACAATATTATTCTAAAATTTTTATGGAGAGCCTAAAGAACTAAACTAGCTAAAATAATTTGAAAAGAAAGATTGAAGTGGGAGCAACAGTCTAGTGGTTTAAAGAGTTACCTCCTCATATGCTAATGAAAACTATTGGATATCAGATGGTTTTATCTATTAGAACAATAGAATGGGATAGAGAAAACAAAAACAGATTCATAACAATACAACAATAAAGAAATGATTTGTACAAAAACAAATTTTTAAGAAAAACAAAACTGAAGAATAACTTTTTAAACAAATGTTGCTGTGGCAATTGGATGCTCATAAGCCATAAGGAAAAATATAGATATAAAGAATTTCAAGTTAAACATTATATATTATACAAAAAGTAAATCATATTCTCAAATGTGCATTTCTTATAGGGATGTAAAATGGTACAGTCACGGTGGAAACAGTTTGGTGCTTCTTAATAAAACTAGTAAAGCAACTACCATTCAACCCAGTAATTGTACTCTCTTGAATTTATCCCAGAGGAAGAAAGTTTGGTTTACCAAGAACTTTACAACAAATATTCATAGCAACTTTATTTGTAATTTCCAAAAGATAGAATCATCCCAGATGACCTTGAACAGATGAGTGATTATCACTCAGTAGTACATACATACCATGGGATACCATTGAACAGGTGAAGAGGAAGAGAAAATGGATATCTACAGAGCTGATATATAATGATTGATACATAAATCTCAAGATAATTAAGCTAAAGGCCAAGATAATAATCTACAATGGTTCCCTACTGACTTGTCCATTTATGATGAAATTTTAGAAATGGAGGATAAGTTCAGTGACAAGGATGGAGGTGGGTGGAAGACCTGGTGACAGTGGAGTGTGACACTCAGAGAGCCTCAGGAAGGATCTTTCCATGTTGGTACTGTTTAAAATTTCTGATGTATTTGTGGATAAATAGACTCATTCACCATAAAATTGAACAAAATTTTTTTAAAAACATACATGCATATATCTCTATCTATCTATCTATCTATCTATCTATCTATCTATCTATCTATCAACAGGAAAAGTGAAATGAACCTTGACAATGTTGAGATCCCAATGGTGATTTTGTACTATTGCTTTGTAAAATGCCACTCTAAAAGGTGGCTAGATGAAATGCACAAGCATCTGTCTGTATTGTCTCTTCAAACACATTTCAATCTAACATTATCAGGATTAAAAGGTAAGATGCTCAAACTTGAGAGAGGTTCAAAATGCTGGATGTTCCCAGAAAGTATAAGTACTAAATGAATGATACTATATCATTCAAAGAAGGAAATAGTTTGAAATTAAAGAAAAAAAGAAAATATTTAAAAAGAAATTGAACTCAAGCAGAGTCTGACATTTACCTAAGGACAGAGGAGTAACTATATCAGGTATGAAGTCCAAAGTGAGCCTCATTTCTGGTACTTACCCCATGCATATTTTTAAATCAATACTGGAAATACCTAGCAATGACCTACTGTGAGAGACCTTGACTGAGAAAGAAGGTAGAGGGATTAAAGAGAGGAGTGACTATGATCAAAGGTTAAAAATATGAAATAACAATAGTATTTTGAAATAAACACCTGCCTCAGGCTGTGAATAATCTGAAATACACTGGAATATACAATGTATCTGTGTGATGGCACCCTAGAAATGTATCCCTGGCTTCACAATATGCTGAAGTGCTCTGTTGCCTCTGTTCTGGAACTCAGTCTGTGTGGAGGCCCCACAGCAATATTGCAACATTAACTAACACTTGAGGAGCAGCACATTACTTCAACAGTGCATCTCATTTAATCAAAGGCCTTCTGAAGACCTGGATGCAAGGGTCATTGCTTGCCACCTGCGGGATTTATTTGTATGAGGAACTACTAAATCTTCACTATAACCATAACAAAGCCAAATGCATGTCACTTCTCTTTTGAAATGCATTTCAAAGAATAAATTCAAACATTAGAAGAGTCATGTTTTAATGGGGAAAATAACAAAATGCTTTCCATTTACTTTGATCCTTCATGGAGAAAATTTAGAAAATATTCTAATTTTTATGCTTGTTTAATGTTTAAATTTGCACATCAGTAGATTTAGATGCTGACGCCAACTCTGAGATAGGAGTGATGTTTTAAAATATTATTCTACAGGCATATTTTCAGCTGTGATGTGGATCCTGTTGGTTGTCTATCCAACAACATCCTCATCTTCTTTCCTCCACTGAGAAACCCAAACTTTGGATACTCACCATTTGAATAATATTATGTAGCACATTCAAGAGATCCTAAGCCTATTTACAGTTTTATAGAATAGGTCCAGAAAGTCCGGATAACTATATATTCTTTTTTTATTTAAACTATATCTTCTTTTTTAATTTATATTAAGAATGAACATGTGATCTAATCTAGAAAAGTGAGACAATATAAATATTCTACTAGAGTTTCTACAAATGTCCCCTCTGATAATCCCAAGTGAGGGTCCCTTCATCTCCCTGCTTGTGTAATGGATCTTTAAAAGGTCTATCCTTTTAAACAGTTGTGATGGTCACACAACAGTTAAAATGTCACAAAAGTGTAGACTTAAAAATGAATAAAATGGTGAATTTATGCTTTATAAATATATCCACAATAAAAGCTTAAAAAATTAGAGACAATGAGTGTAAACAGTTCTTTTAACAGATTTCATATAAAATCAGAAATGTTTAAGTGCTAGTGGAATGAGTAAGTGCAAGAAAAACATTCTTGACACTGTCAAATACTAATTATCATAATTAATGACACTTAAGGACAGAGATAATCATTGATAATGGCATTCTGAAACTGTAACAGAGAGGACATTTTCAAGATAAACTAAAAGAAAAGTGGGGATAAAAAGAAATGTCCAAAGAATACATTATTCCCTTGAAACTCAAGTTTGAAAATAGATAATTTTGGGAGAGGATATAGTTGGCTCTCTGGAGGAGGTGAGGAGGTGGATGGACTGGGTCATATACACATCAGTGTGAAGGAGAAGAGGTACCTGTTAAGCAGTTAGATGTGAAGCAGTCCTGCAGACTATATTGGCAAGTGCTGTTCTGTGGAATGAATATGTGATTCATTTTTCATTTGGTTATCAAAGTAAAAAAAGCTCTGAAATATTATTCTAATTAAAAGCTCTTCTAGAGGGGAGAGAGAGTCCTGATGAAGCTCCCGCTCAATTCAGCTGTCTAATTCAGATTAATGAATTTATATGGTCCCCTCAAATAAAACAGAAAATGTATAATACTAAAAGATACAATATCCAATAAATAAACTTTATAAATACAATATCCAATAAATAAACTTTATAAATAAAAAATGCCAACATCAATTTAATTTAAAGAAATAAAAAACCAGAATATTAATGTTATGAACAATTTGTTTTAGTTTAGTAATTGAAACACTTATTCTTCTGCATACAGTATCAATAATAGTTTAACACATTCTTGTTATTTTGTTACTTTCACTCAATTTAGGACTGCAGATATCTGAATATTTGATTGAAGTGCAATGAATGGAGAGCTAAAATACACGCCTGTAAAAGAGAGGAAACTTCAATCAGAAAGTGAGTTTTCCTGGGATGGATTATATTTGTCTCATGAGAATGCAAAACAACTCAAATACAAATAGAATTAAAGAAAAATTGTTATCAACACTTAATCCTTCAGGGAAATATAAATTATGAAGATATTACTTATGAATTAATGGTAAGTGCCATGAGATACTTGTCTTATAATTAAAATTATAGTGGAGGATAAAATCAAATCTATTTGGCACTACTATTCCTCACATGTCCTCCTTTTAAATACAATAAAATACATTTATATGTAATTGTTTATTGATAAAATTAAGTGGAAAAGCAATGTTTTTAAGTGAAGCTGTTCTTTCCTTAAGGCCGTGTTGGATCTTGCACTGGTGGATTTGTATACAATCACTCATAGAACCCTCTCTGGGTTCTAATATTACCTGGGAGCACATCGGCAAGTAAAACAAACAGAATCACTTCCCCCAGAAATGTATGTCTTTGAAATAGGACCCTTCCTGTATCTTTGCTTTGTCCCAGTGTCTCCTCAGGAAATTGCACAAAAGATTCCCAATTTCCCCTTAAAATTCCCAATTTTAAGAATCATGGACACACTTGCAGTTTTGATTTCCTGTTGCTTTTCCACAAACAAAGACTTAAGCTATGAAACAACTTTCTCCCTAAATCAGAATTACTACTCAAAGGAATACAAAAGCCAGGGAGGAGCAATAGATTCTTCTTGAGACCAGGAAGTGAGGCAAGGTTTACATTCTTGTAATAATGCCAGTGATGACACACAGGACATATCAAACATGATGCCCAGTCAAAAATGACTAGTAAGCACCATGCAAGTACATTTTATCCAATCCACACAATGCTCTGCTATTACCCTGCTCTCATTTTCCAAAGCAATAGAGAAACGAATCAGCAACATTTGTGTATGGAACCACCTAGCTGGCAGAACTTGAACTGGTTTTGCTGTAGCCTCTTAGACTTATTTTCTCCCATGTAATTCTCTCTGGTTATGAACCTTGATACTCAATACATGCAGACAAAAGAAGCCCCCTTGTATTCTTTCTTTAAACTTGGTAGTTTTTTTTAACTTGAAACACAATTTTACGTATGTATGTGTGTGTGTGTGTATATATATATATATGTATATATGTTATAAAGTGACATTTCGGTACCTGCATACAACCTGCAATGATGACCTCAACATAATTGGCATTGCTTCCAACATTTATTACTTTTTTGTGTCAGGAACATTCAAACTCTTCTCTTTTGAAATATTAGTACTTGTCAATCAGTGACCTTACTATGATTTAGGACACTGAAAGTTCCTCTTCCTGTCACAGTGCCCTGTAACTGTCAACCATCCTCTCTCCTTTCTCCCATCTACGATCTCTTCACAGCTTCTGGTAACCTCTATTTTACTTAAGATCAAGTTTTTAATTAACATTCATAAGTGAAAACATGAAGTACTTGTTTCTCTGTTCCTGACTTCTTTCAGGTAACATAGCCTTCCTTTCTTCCAGGTTGCCACAGATAACAGAATGTCATTCATTTTTATGGCTGATTGTGTAAATATAGCACAGACCACATTTTCTTTCTTCCTTCTTTTTCCCCCTCCTTCTACATTTTTTAAACATTACTGGAGATTGAACCCAGGACCTCGAGCATGTTAGGCAAGTATTCTACCACTAAGCTACATCTCTATCCCGTTCTGTTTATTCTGAGACAGAGTCTCCATAAATTTCCAAAGGTGAACTTGAACTTGTGATCCTCCAGCCTCACACTTCAGAGAAGCTGGAGTTGTAGGCAAATGCAACTGCTTTTTGTTATCCATCCATCTGTCAGTGGAAACCTTGGTTGATTCTATATCATGGCTACGGTGAATAGTGCTGCAATAAATAGATAAGACAGGAGAAATGTCCAAGTCCATTTCCTTTGGATGTACCCCCAGTTGTGGGGTTCTGGGCTACATGGACATTCTATTTCTTATTTATTTATTTGTTTGTTTGTTTATTTATTTGGGTACTGGAGATTGAACTCAGGGGCACTTGACCACTGAGCCACATCCCCAGCCCTATTTTGTATTTTATTGAAGATATAGGGTCCCACTGAGTTGCTTAGTGCCTGGCTTTTTGCTGAGATTGAATTTAAACTCACTATCCTCCTGCCTCAGATTCCTGAGCCACTGGGATTACAGGCATGTGCCACTGCACGCAGCAGGAAATTCTATTTCTAGTTTGTTAGGAAACTCCTTACATTGCTCCCTTATTGTTGACTAATTTACATTCCATTCATTCCTATCTTGAGCAGTTGGCCCTAAAACCAAAGAAATAAAGCAAATTTTATCCATCATTGACACATAGATTGTTCTATATGAAGTGGAATGGTGGGTAGTAAATAGATTGTAATATAATTTTCAAGGTAAGGTGAAATATCAAGAGAGATTGAAATTAATATTTAATTAATATTTATGTAAATATGTGTATATGTAGCTAACTAAATAAATGATTGGTATTTAAAATATTCATCATAATATCCTAACATTTAAGATTTTGTGTATTGGCATTGATATATAACTACACATTATATATAATATGTTTATGCCTACAATATTTTATGCTATGCAATGTTCTTTTCCCTTCAATTTTTCATAAATATTATACATTGTATGTGATTCTGTACTTTACAAAAAAAATATAAAAGCAAGCTCTAAATTTCATTACCTTCACAGAAGCAAGGAAAGTCAAGGAGAACAAAATGAAGATTCTTCTCTCTCCTAGAATCAATCAATCAATCAATCTACCTATCTATCTGCATTATGTATTATATAAAATAACATATATAGACTACATAGCATATATAGTATGTGTTTCATATCTATGTAATATATATTACATATATATATTACCTAAATTATAAAACAAAGAACATCTGATAAAGCATGATAGATAAAATCCCAAGTTACTTGTTGAAGAAGTCATCCTAAATGTTGAATTGAGTCAATGTATGAAGGCATTTATTTGATACAATGTTTCAAAAATCCTCTCATTATTAATAATATTTACATTATTATCATTACTAATATTAAACAATTATTGCTACCAAGTACCAAGTACCAAGTACCAAGTCATATTTTAATGTTTACTTAACCAAGCTAGTGAGTTTACATGCATTGAATTAATGATTCCTTGTTCCACCTAGGGGACAAGGGGACTGATAAGGAAGGAGATAAGGACACAGTATCCCACACTGATCAAGCGATACCCCTGCACTTATCTAAGCCCCACTATCATCTACCAGGGCCACACACTGTGCTTCGGGCCTTTCATTCATTTATATCTTTTTTTTTCATTTTTATTTTTATTTTTTTTTTTTGAGAGAGAGAGAGAGAGAAGTTTTTAATATTTATTTTTTAGTTTTCGTTGGACACAACATCTTTATTTTTTATTTTTATGTGGTGCTGAGGATGGAACCCGGGTCCTGCCCGTGTGAGGTGAGCACTCTACTGCTGAGCCACAATCCAAGGCCCTCATTCATTTATTTCTTGATAAATAATTTACATTTTGGTTAATTCCATCTTTAATAGTGATGAGTGCTTTGACAGTTCTTTAAAATAATCTATACAGCATATTACATTTACAGTCACATGCAAACCTCTAGAAGCATTTAAGGAAAAGTTTTGCCATCTCCACATTTTAATTAAGTAGAAAACTTAAATTCAGAGGGATGAAATGATTGCTGTAATCCACTCAGAAAGTATGTGTGGGTTAAGATTTGAACCTAGGTGATCTCAATTGCAATGATAATTTAAATAATAATAATTTATTTATTAAATAAATTATTTAATAATTCAAATTTAAATTTAAAATATGTCTAGATTAACCACCACTAGGAACAGATTTTCTGGAATTCCTGTGGGCCCATTTTCATGGAGGAAACAAAAAATAAAGGCAGTTTGGTGAAAGAAATTGTAGCCTCTAGCTGGTTCAGGCCACCATACATGTTTATCACATTTATTCTCTTTCTTATTCTAGATTTAGTTCCCCCTCTGTTAGCATCTCTGGGGAACCCAGTGACATAACGTTCACTCTCACCTTGAGGTACTATGAGCCTATAGTAATCACATTGTCTTCGTTTATTGGTATTGCATTTGTCCATTTACCATCAAAATGGGGCCAAAGAATACCAATGTGTCCCCAAATGATTCACCTGTGTGCTAATCATATTGTTCCTTGATAAATTATTTAACTTCACCTGCAGTTGCACAGCAGGTATACTTGATGCTACTTCTTGGTTGAGTTTTCACTATTATACTCTCATGTTAAGGGGAACAGGTGCCAGGATGTTGAATTACATGGAGGTATAATGAGCACCACTCGTAACTGGAATGCAGCCCTGCGTGTGGTGTGTTATCTTGGCCAGGGTGTGGGAATTGCAGAGGATTCTATTTGGACTTCTCCATCATTAGAGCTCTTACTCCACAGGTGTGAAAATCAATGTAGAGGTTGTGTCAACTTCCAACTACATCTATTCCAAGTACACATTAAGGGATTAGGGATGTAACTGCTGGTAAAGAAAGCATCTATTGAGAAGTGGCCCCACTGTGGTCTGATCTGTGACTTGACTTCATTTATTAGCTGGCTTTGATATATGCCTAGTGATACTGCAAGTTTCTGGATATCATTGTCATTTCAAACTCTGTGTACTGAAGTCCTTGAAATGTTTAAGTAGTTGTTTTCTTCAGCTATGGTTACTTAAATAAAACACCATAAATACCTTCGGGGAAGGGCTGGGTTTGTGGCTCAGTGGTAGAGTACTTGCCTAGCATGTGAGAGACACTGGATTTGATTCTCAGCATCCCACATATGAGAATAAAATAAAGGTCCATCAACAATTAAAAAATATTTAAAAAAATAAATACCTTCAGGGAAGATCTTAGAGATACAATTATTTGGATGCTGCTGCAATGTCTCTTTTCCTAGTACCCAGCCTCTTATCTAATCAATGAGTTATGTATCCAGTATTGGTGCAGGGATCGACACTGAGAAAGGATGATGACTGGAGTCATTTCTTGCAGCTGCTGGACATTTGTTCATCCATGATGAATTCGCTGTGCAGATTGAGCAGTACCCTTGGCCGTTCATCATCTTGAATCTAAGGAAGCCAAGATCCATCAGCCATCTCCTGACCCTCAGTAAGTCATGTCTCCCTCATTCCTGCTCTAGTATTGACTCAGGATGGTCACCATATCAACCTGGCTGATGACATTTAAATGCTACCTCGTGGTCTGCTTGGCTTTGGTGTCTAATCATCGTAAGCTCTATTAGTGAGCCCAGCAATACAATGAAGTCTTACAACCTCCATTACCCACCATGGAAAGCTAGCACTGAATTGCTTAGTGATGTTGGAGCTCCTGATACCAGCACATTCTTAATTATTTTGGTAAATGACTTATTCCTGTATTCAACTGAAGAGATGGATTGTGTGTGTATATTTGCGCAAGTATGTGTGCACTTCAGCCACAGGGTATCTACTATAAGTTGCCCATGTGCTCAATCCCTTTAATCTTGTCTTATATAATATGTCAAAAATCCAGCATTTCTACCTTACTTACAGTGGGTTATCAATCAGTTATTTCATACTTCTCTATGCTTCTCATGTTATGTTTTCATTATCCCTGGGATAATGCTCAGACATTTGATCAATACTTTCCCATCACATTTACATGCCCTCCTCACACCCATCACTTGACTGGCACCTCATAATCAAACCCCATGCTTCAATTCTCTTGAATTATGGTCTCTATACTCTCCTGTGAAGCCCACATGTCATTAAATGGATTATGTTGCGACTTAACTTTGATGATTGGCCTAATACCCAGAACGAACGAGATAATCCTGGTGAATATTTGTAGTATCTGGAAATGATCTCTGACAACTTGTTGTTATTATTATGAGTATTGCTATTAGTGACACATCCTATTTGTGCATTGTTAGAGTCTGTAAACAAGTCAAAATAACACCTGGCATTTTGCCAGGGGAATGTTAGAGTTGTAAACAAGTCTGGATGGTGCCTGGCAAAATGCCAGAGGGAGTGGTTTGAGAAGTAACAAAAGCGAGCCATTAAGTGTGGAGATTCCTTATTGGTTGACTGATGTATCTAGTTTATGCTAATTAGATAAGCTGTGTGGAATGTATAAATACTGCTCCTGTCCTGCAATAAACGGCTCCTACTCCTGCTGTATCAACGTACACAAGTTATTCGTCACCCCCCTCATTATTCTGCTGCAGCTGGACTGCGGCAGATGGTGGCCCGTTACGGGGAGCCCCGGGACACTCGGGGGTAAGTGACGAAAAAAAGCTGCCCGTCCATAGATAGGACGGGGGCAATCTGCTCGTCCCTAGGCAGATAGGGCGAGAGGAAAAATGGTCATTTCAAGAAAATGGAGAAGATTGATACAGTATGTTTGTGTCTTGTTTTGTCTCAGTGTATTGTATTGTCTTTGTGATGAAAATATGGAAGGGGTGAGAAGTAAATTACTAAGGGAAGAAGGCACCCCAGTGGAACCAAGAATAGTTAGGGCATGTGTTGATAAGAGCCCAGGAACTCTAGTCAGAAAGAAAAAGAAAGTTCAGAAGAAGAAGGATTATCAGGAAAAAAGTTGCAGCAAAAGGCTATTACTAAATACTTTTCGTTACCGGAGGGTGCGTGAAGCGGAGAGGCGGCTGCCGAGTGTGCAAGCCGGTCACAGCGCAGCAAGGATTTTCCAAGAGGCGGTGGTGACTGGCCCTTCCCCGCCTCCTGGCCGGGGAGCTGGCTCTTCCACTGCCGCGAGCCCAAATCTAGACCTGACCTGGAGGCACAGTCTCGCAGGCTCTTGCTCCCTGTGCCCAGTAGCAGTTTGAGTCCGGGACACTCCCCAGGGCCATCTGGGGCTGCCCAGGCACTACAGCCAGCAGAAGACGCTACTGGTGTCCCTGATGTTTGGTCATTTTCAATGCCAATAACTAAGCTACAATGGTTCTCCCACACCTGGAAGCTGATGAGTAATGAGCACTATTAATGCTTATTTCAAATGCAAAAAAACCTTGAGATAATGTACTAAATTGTTCAGAAGGTTGTTTTCTTAGTAGAATGCTACAGGATTTTCTTTAGCCATCCGGAGTTCCTGCCTTCGTCCCAGTGCCGGTAAAGACCAAGGTGGAAGAATTTCCAGTGTTGCTGAAAACCGGACGAGACTTCGGCTGAGAAACAGACGAGACTTCGGATCAAGCTAGCTGCCTGCAGAACTTACCTGGACTGTGATTTAAGCTAGCTGCCTGCAGAACTTACCTGGACTGTGATTTACCTGAACTGTGAGTTAATCTATTGAGACACTGCTTTACTTGGACTGAGACAACAAACTGTAATGTACAACAAATTGTTACTCGGTATCTTTGCTAACAGTGTCATTGCTGGTATAATTTTTCCAAGGGTTTCTTGCATGGAGCCATCAAGTGGCTTGGTATTGTGGCATTTTGTATCCTCCCTTTCTGTTTGTAGCAGGTTATTTTTGGTGTTTCTGTAAAAACCACTATGGTCGTTATTTAAATTAAACAAAAGGGGGAAATGTTAGAGTCTGTAAACAAGTCAAAATAACACCTGGCATTTTGCCAGGGGAATGTTAGAGTTGTAAACAAGTCTGGATGGTGCCTGGCAAAATGCCAGAGGGAGTGGTTTGAGAAGTAACAAAAGCGAGCCATTAAGTGTGGAGATTCCTTATTGGTTGACTGATGTATCTAGTTTATGCTAATTAGATAAGCTGTGTGGAATGTATAAATACTGCTCCTGTCCTGCAATAAACGGCTCCTACTCCTGCTGTATCAACGTACACAAGTTATTCGTCACCCCCCTGATTATTCTGCTGCAGCTGGACTGCGGCAGTGCATCCTTATGAGGTTCAGGATGATGATTTGGTACCTGTATACAATGCATCTTGATGCAAAGAGGGAAGGTGGATATTATGCCTTTGTAGGATATGAGTTGGTCACCTCTGCATCTGTGATAAAATCTAGAAGAATACAGTTTATAATATTTTCAGACACTTTTATATATGGGTCCTCATGACACGACAGAGTTCCATTTTCTCCCGACCTGAGTTCTGATGTTGTCATTAGCAGACCTGCTTCAGCTGAGAACTTAGCTTCCCTTGAAGCTTTTCTATGTTTTGATGAAGACCTTGGTCTTGGCCTTATGAGTCTTTGCTCTTCAGCTGCAGCTAATGAGATCTTTATATGGTACTGATAAATCCACCTGCATTCATGCTTAGTTTTTAATTCCAGATTAATCAAATTTTTATTACTTTTACAAAATATACATCAAGTTTTTCAAAGCTACTTAATTCTGCTCTATCTGTACCCCAAATAATGCTTAAATATTTGATATACCACATCATGGTGTGCATTCCCTGCCACTCGCTGTCTTTTTAAGTCTATACTCTCTCACTACATTGAACCCTTATGCCCTACACATTACCCAGTCCAGGAGCTGCCTCAACACTATCACTATTGGTGATGCCCTCATTTCCACATGGGCAGTCTATAATTCAACTGCAAATTTCCATCTCACCTCTGCTTTCTCTGACCAGTTCGGATACCAGCCTTTTTTGGCCAGGTTGCCTAGCACAAAGGGCCTGGTATGTGAACTAGCATATCTTGACTTTCCACAAATGTATTAGGGAATTACTCGGTAACACCTCCTATGGATGGTAAGTAAAGGAAACAAGTTTGTGCAGGGGAAGCTTTTCATCACAATGAAGGCTTCACTCCATTGATGGAGAGGTCTGCATCTGGGGCCCTCAGACCAGTCCTGAGTCAGGGGAGGGAAGTATGTTGTTGTTGCCCTCTGTGCCAGTCCTTGGACACATGCCCCAGGAAGGGAAGAACAGCACTGGAATGTGACTGTCTTCCTCTGAGGAATTTGAAGAGGGCTGACAGCTGCAAGTCTTCTCCTGACAGTATCCCCAGCATGTGGAGAAATGAATCTCTTTTGACCCAAGATCTTGACCCAAGAACTAGTCGTTATACAAGTGATTTTCAACTAGAAGAAATTTTGTCCTTCACAGTTTATTCAGCAATGTTTGGAATCATTTTTGGCTGTCAGAACTGGGAGAAGGTAGTACTGGTATCTAGTGAGTGGCAGCCAGGGAAGTCTTTAACAAAATGCCTGAGATGGCACAGGAAACACTTGTACTATACAGAGTATGAGCAGTGCCATGGCGTGGGAGCCTTGTCCTAACTGTCTTGGAAGATAATTTTTTTATTAATTTCTAATTTTTAAAAGTAACAATGCAAGCCAATTTCTCTTTAAATAGGAGGAAATACATTACCATTAACCCATACTATACATATTTCTCATAAAAGTCTTGTATATTTTTTTCTCTTGTGACACTGATTATGTCTTAGTTCTAGCTGTTTTTCTATCTTCCCCAAAACTAGTCAATTTTTAAGCAAAGTTACCAAGTAATTAATTCAACAGTTAGAAAAATATATAAAACACAAACCTCAGGTGAGAGCAAGAAGTAAAGAAGTGTTGGGTTTAGCCAATTGCTATATATCACATAATATTTCATAACAATTGGCTTTTCAGTGAAGTTTGAAAGAATGGTAAAGACATTCTTTTTAATAAGCATGATTTTTAAATTTTTTAATTGATCTATAAATATAAAAAAATAAGAGAGTCTTGTATATTGATGGAATAATTGTTTAAAACAAGCTAATCCCATCTATCTTCTCAACCATTTTAAATTTCTTTATGGTACAAAATTTCAAAATCTTTTTTTTTTTTAACTTTTTGAAGTGTACAGTTTATTGTTGTTATCAAAGTTAGTTACCCTACTCTGCACACCAGAGGCTTTTATTTCTATCCTGACTTAGTACCCACTGATCAATCCCCCCCACACACCTGCTAACCTCTGGTGACCGTCACTCTCCTCTCCCACCCTGTGAGGTCCACTTCTGCCAATTCCACTTTTGAGGGAAATCATGCGGCACTTCTCTTTCTGCGCCCATGCAGACATCCCTTCAATCCTTTGCACAGGATTTATCAATATGTCTTTAGATTAAAATCCATGGTGTCTCTCCCACCCCTAAATAATGACAACAAACCCAAAAATGGTCTTCCTTAGACAAAGGCAAGATTTGAACTCTTGGCACAAACTTTTTTTTTTTTAAACATACTTGGAATTGAAACCAGGCCCGAGGTGAGTGGATGGTAGGTGCCACCAAGTACATCCCCAGCCCTTAAGATTTTGAGACAAGGTGTCTCCTTAAGTTATCCATGTGGGCCTAGAACTTGTGATCCTCCTGCCTCAGTCTCTTGAGTGGACAGGATTACATGCTTGTGCCACCATGCTTGACTTTCCACAAGCATTTAAAATGACTTTGGCAAGCAGTTTAAGTATTCACACGTACACACACACTCACACACACATCAGTGTGTGTTCTGTGAATGAGAAACAGGCAGGATGAGCTAGGGCTTCTTTGTGATGCAGACAGTGGAGGTAGCACAGTGCATGAAAACACATTCTGAAGTACCACTAGGTTGCTGGCTCATTCAGAATCTTGGCCATGTCCCTTGCTCCCTGAACATGTTGACCCACTCTATTTTAAGGGGATACATACCTTAGAGTGTCGATGTTTGTGAGCTTATTTCATGTACATTCATACATGACTGAAGTTTTAAGGAAATTAAATTAGTGAACGTACAAGGAAAAAATGTAGCATTATAGTAGTTACCGAAATGTCAGGTGAATCTTGATGACTAGCGCTCAGCCCTACCTGAAATGACAAGAACATCTTGCAAGTAATTGCTTCTGTCTTCTAAGATAACTGGTGCTGTTTGGCAACACAGTGGGGACTCCCAGTAGAAGCAACCTTGCTCTCATTGCATCTGCTCCAGAGAAATCAAGAAATAATTACCTTTTTATTTGGAGACTTGATTGATGTAGCAGCCTGCCCTGTGGCTATGGAGATATAAACTGGGCCAGGGAGAATAACCTGGGTTTTATTCTGCCGTGATTACTCCTGTTGCAGGGATAATTTGAGTTCAAGGCACAGAGTACCACAGCTGATTAAAGAGAAGATCTTGGGCATATCAACTCTCAAACATCTTGATTACAGAAATTGGGGGCTCCTATTCCATGCTCATGAATACTGTGAGAATGTGACACCCTGCATTCACAAACAGCTTTCTGCTTTCTATGCCCACATGAAGAGAGAAAGTTTAATAATCAGGGGCAATGTCACGGAGCAAATCATAACAAGAACAAGTTTCACTCCCCAAAGCATCGCAACAATTATTTATGGTTAAAAATGGCAATTAACTCAAACTGTATTAATCAAGGTGGAATGCTTTTAAAGGTGTGTATTAATTTATGAAATTAATAGATGTAAATAAAAGTCAAAGTAAATAAATGTTTCCCAGTAAGAGAAAACAGTAAGGAGGAATAATCAAAGAGAGAGGAAAGCCCAGAAGTGCTCAGGTGGGGCCTTTGGAGAAGAGAGGAATGTGGTACAATATCAAAAGCTGTCAAGAAATCAGTCTCGATCATAGTTGAAATGTGCTGATATCAAAAAGAGCTTTTTTTGCTAAAATAACAAGAATAAAACAAGGTGGAGAACATTTGAAAAGGTGTTTGGAATCAAGGAGATGTAGCTGTTATAAAATGTCAGCAAGGAAGGTCCTTAACCCTGATCTGTTCATCTGCCCAAATCATAGTCTGGGAAAACGCCACATGGTACTTGTAAAGTTCCGTGGGATGGTCTGGGACCCATGAAGTCACTCCAAGGCTGCAAGGATCAGTTAAGCCTAGAAAACTACATCCTCTTACTTACGTATTTTCTCTTTCTTTTATGACCAGGACCTAATGTTGGCTCCCTCTGAATCTAATATAAGTGAAAGAAAGACGAAGACAAAATCTCCTTTAGCAAGGAAGCACTGATTCATCACCAAGAAGCCCGATCATTCTGCTTAACCTTCAAGACCTACCCTTGGTCAGCCCTGGTTTTCAAAGGACCAACCCAATCCTCCACATTCCATTTCTTCACCTTGCCACACCAGGCACGTGGGGTGGAGACGAGGACATACCAAAATACTATTCTGAAAACAGTATCCAGCATTTGACCCAACATGGGAAGCCAAGAAGTAATAAATCGTTCAATTAATTTTAAGAAAAATTTTTAAAAATCAATATACTTTCAAGCTAGGGAAATGAGTCAATAGGAAAAGAGAAGTTCAAAATTGAGTATTCAATATAACTGTGTGTGTGGAGAAAGGAAGGGATAAAGGATGGAGGCTGGGGAGCAGTTAGTTAAGAATGCCCAAACAGATTCTCTTCAACAAAAACAGGCCAACATACGAAATAACAATTAAAAATAAAAGAGATCTGATGCCAACTTACCTCTACTTCATCTGTTAATAAGAGTGTGTGTTATTTGATATTCAGAGGAAAATATAATAATTCTCCCATTATTTCTCACCACCATAGCAACAATGTGGCCACTCCTTCTCCCCTTGTATATACAGCCCCAGAATCCAACTGAGCAGATGCAGACACTGAGAGAAAAGTCCATACTTCAAACAGATGACGTTTCCTGTGGGGCCATAGAATTCCAAAGCAATTAATGGGTAACCACAATATATTAATGTGCTAGTTTATTCTTTTCTTATGAGCACATAATTGAGCCCTAACATAGGCAGATTCATGCTCATTGTCAATTTTCATCTCCAGCATGGCCTAGCCACAATAAAGGGCAGTAAAGGAGCTTTCTGAATGGAGATTGAAAGTTCCCCGGAGTCAGGGAGAGCCATTCTGCTCCATCTCCAGAGGCAATCAATCACGAACGTGACTCTCCACTAAGAAACAGCCATTCGTATTGAAGCTGACTTTCCGCATTGGAGTTTGTCCCCTCCAGTAATACTCATCTCATTGCAATGAGATACAAGAGGAATATACAATAATTCAGATAATAAATATAGAGAGTTTTCATGCATGTACTAGCTGTTCCTAGGAAAACTTGTATAAAAAGACTGTCTGGTATACTTAGATATACTATGAAATAGATATAATTCATTTGAATGGGTGCTGCCTGATTTAGAAAATAAAGATCACTCATAATTGCTAGACTGGCTCAGCTTTTTAAACATAAACACTCATTACGAATCAGGTGCACATAAGTTTTAAGTTTTCTTATGAAACATGAGACATGGCTGAATCTCCTGTAATTGTGTAAAAAGGTAAGAGGAATAAGTTTTGTTTTGTTTCATTTTTTTGGACTGCTGGGGATTGAATCCAGGACCCGGAATGTGCTAGGTAAGCTCACCACAACTGAATCATGTCTCCAGCTCAGAACAAGTCTTTAGAATCCTGCCCCTATGTTATGTAAGTGTCAAAAATATTGCCAACTACATGCATCAGAGCCATTTGCTAAAATACTTTTGCTAGATGTCTGTTATATTCATTTATTCTATAGGGTTTCTGCTAGAAGTAATAGAAATTCTATTCAAAGTGGATTAAATAATGAAGACATTATTTTTTATACAGTAAGATCTGCCGTGATCAGAACTTCACTTGAGGCACGTGAGTTCCCTTGGTAGGCTTCTTTAGGATTCTTTTGACATCATGTACACTAGCAATTTGAGGCATCACTATCCAGAAATAACAATGATCAGAGGGATACAATGATTGATTTTCAGTAAAGAGTTCCTATACCAGAATTCTCCTTAATATTCATTGGCCAACACTGAATATCACACCATTCTATATTTATTGCCTTGGAAAGAAAAATTAAAAAAAAAACTTAATTTACTGAATTGGGTCTAAGTCTAGGCTGAGGACTTGGGTACTTTTCTGAAATCATATGAAAAACGGGGGTACCTGAATACAATGTTTCTTTGAGAGTCAAATTATTTACAGAGTACTGTAGGAATGGATGATGAATGCAGTCACTGCTTCTGGAAAGACCACAGTCTATCTAATCCCCTCTTCACTACTCCAGACTCCATCATGCCATTTGGCAAATGCACCTTTATGTCATTTCATTCCCCCCACTTTTTTTCGGGGGTTGGGGTATCAGAGATTCAACTCAGGGCACTCAACCACTGAGCTACATCCTCAGCCCTATTTTGTACTTATTTAGAGACAGGGTTTCACTGAGTTGCTTAGCACCTTGTTTTTGCGGAGTCTGGTTTTGAACTCAGCCTCCTGAGCCACTAGGGTTATAGACATGCACCACCTTGCCCAGTTTCCCTTTTTTCTATAATGTATTCTATTCGTTTTGTAAACATTTTAAAAAATGTTAATTAACACATAACAATAGAATCTGCTTAGAACAGATCATAGAACATCATAGAACATCATAGAACCTCTGTGATGTTTGGATACATGTTTATATTGTGTAATGAATACATTATGGTAATTAGCATATATGTTTCCTCATTTGTAATTTCTTCCTGGTGAGAATATTCAAGTTTTTTCTTCTATTTTGAAGATACAGTATGTTATTGTTAACTGTAGTCGTACTAGAATGCAATGGACCACAGAAATTCCATCTCCTTGATCATCAAAATTCCTTTCTAACTCTAACTTGGTACCTGCCGATCAACCTGCGGCTCTTCCCCCTTTCCTCCTGCTCCACTCAGACACTGGGAATCACAATATTCCACTCTATGTCTCTATGAGGTCAAGTCTTCTGGCTCCCACGTATGAGTGAGAACATGGAGTACTTGCCCCTTTGTGCTTGGCTTATTTCACTTAGTGTAATATTCTCCAGCCTCATTTCTATTTCTCTAAAAAAAAAAAAAAGAATTTTGTTTCTTTTTATGGCAAATGGTATTTCACTGTGTAAATGTACCACATTGTCTCTATACATTCAACCAGTATATATACTTGTACTAAGGTTGATTTATATCTTGGCTTTTGTGAAAACTGCTGCAATAAACATAGAAATGTATCCATCTCTTTGATACACTGATTTTATTTCCTTTGGATATATACCCAGTAGTGAGATTTCTGGACCATGGGGTAGTTTTATTCTTTAATATTTGAGGGGCTGGGATTGTGGCTCAGTGGTAGAGCACTCGCCTAGCATGGGTGTGACCCGGGTTTGATTCTCAGCACGACATAAAAATAAAGGCATTATGTTGTGTCCATCTACAAAAAGATATTCTCTCTCTCTCCAAAAAATATTTGAGGAACTTCCAAAATGTTTGCATATTGGCTCTACTAATTTGCATTCCCACTAACAGTACATACAAGTTCCCTATTCTCTGCATCTTCAACAGCATTTGTTATTTTTTATGGTTTTGATAAGAGCCATTCTTATTGGGATGAGAACCTCACATGAGTTTGATTTGCCTTTCCCTGACAATTAGTGGTGTTAAAGATCTTGTCATATAATATTAACCATTTGTATACCTGACTTTGAGAAATGTCTGTTCAGATTCACATCTAAACACAAGCTAAACACACACACACACACACACCACCAC
>NW_025999977.1:51515104-51553514 GCF_001458135.2 Marmota marmota marmota
ACACACACACCACCACCACCACCACCACCACCACCACCTCAAACAGCCAAGGTACCCTCAGGGAGGAAGAAGAAAGTTGGAGGCAGCACATTACCTGACTTAAAACTATGACACAAAGCAACAAGGATCAAACAGCATGGTGTGGGCATAAAACAGATGCGTGGACTAAGGGAAACCCAGGAAACCAAGAAAAAAATCCAGCATTACACCAACCTGAGTTTTTACACAGGCATCAAGATCACACACTGGGGAAAGGGCAGTGCCTTTGATGAACGGTGCTGAGAATTTGGATACCCACAGGCAGGGGAATGGAAGAAGATGGAACTATCTCCAGGCGTCACAAAAATCAACTCAGAAAATAGACTTGTGTAAAAGTCCCCAAATTGTGAAAATTCCAAATGAAAACTTTGGGAAACTACTACAGAGCATTGGTCTGGGAAAGAATATTTTTGGATAAGAGAGAAGCAAAAATAAACAACTAGCATTACATCTAACTTAAATGCTTCTGTACAGAAAACAAAATTAACAGGATATAAAAAAAACTTGCAGAATGGGAGAAAATATTTTCAAAGTATACGTCTGGCAAGGGACTAACAACCAGAATATGTAAGGATCTCATTTTAATAACAAAATTAATAACCTGCCTTTTAAAATGGCCATTACCTTGCTCACACACTATCTTTGGGGTCAATAATTTCTCCCCTACTGCCTCTCTCCACAAACGCAAACCTCTATTTATATATCCTCCCAAATGAGCTCAGCTACTCTTCAAGGCTATATTATTACATCACTCAGGATAACTCTAAGTTCCTTCAGCCCTCACCCAGTCAATCCATCAATCACTATAATTTAACTATTTATATACTACACATCTCTGAAATACATCAATTTAGCTCCATTACCAATAATTGTCTTATTCTTATATTAGTGCAATCCCACATGAAGCGATCCATAGGAATGTATGTTGGTGCTCTTTGGTCCTCTGAGTGAGAAGACAGGACAAAGAGTAGCTTTGCATAGAAACAGAGAACAAAATTTTGCAGTGCAAATGGGTGAAGAGAACCTAGACAAATTGGGGAGTTAAAAGAAGCACTTAGGATAAACTCTGACAAATAAGTCATTAATTTTTGTGGGTATGAACAAATACACATTTTTTCCATTTATATTTATGAGTTTGGAGGGGACAAAATTAACGGATGGCTATCATATGTAAAGAAAAACACTTTTTGCAATACTTTAGCAATGACACAGAGCTGAAGAGTAAACACTGTATTTAGATACAATCATTTCCTATACAGGGTCATTGATAAACAATGGCTATTTTCTGTTTGTTGCTATTTTTATTGCCTTCTGAACTGAGGTCTCAGGCACAAGCTCATTTACCATCAATCCTATCATCTGCAGACCTCTGCTGATGACCTATGGACTCTGGCTTTAGCTGCTCCTTGGTAGCAGTTTGGTCCCTCCCAGCAGCCTGTGCTGTTGCACTCAATGACTCTGAAGAATGATCTCATGGGAAAAGGCACAGGCTGAGAGTCCTCTAATCCTGCCTGTGTCTTACTCTTTGAGTTACCACTAGACAGCCTTCTCACTTCTCTGAATCTCATGTCTGGAAAACTAGCCTGAAAGTCGTACCTTACTCTCGGATGTACATTATGTGGTACATTGTACTAGAAAGTAAATTGTTTGTTAGCCATTGATTCCTGAATGATTGCTGAATAATTGTGAGGGTTTTTTTCTTTGGTTTTAACCACTGTTTCAACTATAAAGTTAGAACACTCAGTGGGTGAGTACTGAGGAACTGTCCTTGTGAGCCTCTGATTACAACATTTCCACCATCTTCGATATATAACCTTGTTTTATACTGTTTCTGCTTAGAGACACCTCACTGTCAAATATTGTTGATTCATTAACATCGAGCCGGTCAACAGTGCCATACTCCTGAATGAAGTTCATGGGGTACATGTATTTTCTCCATAAGCTCATCAGAGCCTCCTCTGATGAGGAGATCACCCATTAAGCAGTCTGCTTTAGGGCCATTTAAAAAAAATGATATCACCAACAAAAAAACACAAATATGGCAAATATGGTTGATTTGATCACAGAATGAACACTTATTTACAGGCTAACAGCTGAAGTAAAAGGGAGCGTGTCACCTTGTTAGACCTCTGCTGAGAATGCTCATGGCAGCTGACTTAAATTTTTTTATTCCTCTACACATTTCCACAAATGACCACAAAATTGACGTGGGAACTTAGTGTTACAAAGAATTTGAACTTCTACATATGATAAATTTGTAAATATGGAAACCATGAACAATGGAATGCACTTTAATCAGATGTTAGGGTTAGTAAAGTTCCTACACAGGGTACCAACACTGGTATGCCATGTTCTTGGTTTCTCTTGATTTAAAATCTGTGCTTATATTCTACTGATATACTAGTTAATATTCTCTGAAAAAAAATAGAACCAACAGTATATGTATACTCATAGAGAAGAGAAACAAAGGCATAGACTTATATTACAGAGGATGGGCTTATGCAGTTATAGAGACTGAGAGGTCCTATGGTTGGGAGTTGTAAGCTAGAGTCCCAGAGAAACCAACAGGGTAAGTTCCTATGGAAGACAATAGTCTGGAGAACCAAGGAGAGCCAATGTTTTAGTTCAAATATGCAAGAAAAAACCAAGAGCCCACTTAGAAGTCAGGCAGGAGGAGATTCTTCTAACCACCAGAGGGGTAGCCTTTTGTTCTTTTCAAGCTTCCCGCTGACTGAATAAGGTCCACCCTCATTAGAAATAAATCTGTTTTACTCAGTCTACTGTTCAGATGTCATTTTCATTCAAAACACCCTCAACAATGCACCCAGAATAACAGTTCACCAAATATTTGAGCATCTCAATATCCGGGCAAGTTGGTCCATATAATTAAACATCACAATTGACATATATTTTATTATCTCTCTCCTTTATATAAATCATGAACAAATATGTCAGACATATGCACATCACAAAACCTACAACGCTCGGGGATGCCCTGTCACAGCCTGGAAGCTTTTTTGGCAGTGTTCCCCTGCCTTGGTCCTGTACCTTCCTGAGACACAAGACACAGCTTGGTGGTCTGCAACCATAGTTTCACAATTCTATGAGGCTCTGCTCCTGGGCCCTCAAATGTTGTAAGGGCCAGAAAGGCTGAAATAAATTGAAATCCTACTGAGTGCTCACTATAGGAAAGATGGTTTTACCGATAATCTCATCTGATCCTTTAGGCCATGTTTTGAAATAGATATTAGTGACACTCTGAAAGACGAGGTACAGAAGATGTAGAAAAATTTCACAACTCTTCCAAAGACAAGTACTTCATCCTGGATGAAAACGTGGGTATCTGACGTGGGTGCTTATGTTCCTATCTGCCTTGCGGCTCTAACTGGCTGGTCCTTTTTCCTACTGTGCTTTCCCATTAGGAGGTGGATTTACACAAATTGGAAAGACTTGGAATACAGTAAATGATTAGCTCATGTATTTATGGAGCCTGCAGAGGTCTTTAATTTTCTAGGGTATAGCACAAATGACTACTTTTATCCGGCTTGTTTGGAAAATTCCAAGTCTAGCTGTGGGGATGAAAAAGAGTTCTTAGTCCACAGAAATGATTTTGTTCCCAATCTGATGCAGCCTGGTGTGATTTCTGTGCCTTTGAAAGAGATGACAAATATGATACATAACTGCCATGCCAATTTCAGCTAAATTACCTCCACCCTATATCAATTTCTCTGTGAAACTCTAATTTAGTTTGAGAAATCAAGTTGCTTTAACAGCCCTGTTTTTTTTTTCTTTTTTGACTTTTTTGAAAAATATGTTTAGTTTCTGTTTTAAATATATGTGCAAGAGTGAGATATCATTCTACTTTAAATCAGAAATGGCTAATGTTTGAAACCTGAAATGGTATTGAGAAATCTATCACCCCAGTTAAGCACCAGGCAAACACAATGAACTGAGACTTAAAATGTCAGCCATTTAAACTATCTGTCACTCAGAAGCAGAGATCAAGTGGTCAGAAAATGAAAGAAATCATTTGGGCGATGAACAGAGTTTGTGTGGGGCGTGGCCAGTCACCTTTGCGTGAAGGTGAAGACATCATTATTACAGTTACAGGATTCCTGGTGATGAGGTCTCCTTCCTGGACTTTAGCTGCATCCTAGTGTGAATCCCACAGCAGCCCTCTGCCAAATATGCTGAATATTGTTCAATCCCTTAAATTGCCTTGTGCTTTGTGTCTTTGGGGACCTCATTTCTCTTTCCTCTTTCTACGTAGTCCTCTCCAACCTGACCCACCCCCTCGTTCCTTTATGTAACGTCCTTTAGCATTTAGCCTAAATGCCCCATCAGAGAGGGACTCATTAACTAGTCACTTATTTCCTCTTCTGAGAGTCACAGAATCTTAAACTGTCTTCTTATTTCCGAGCCTAAATATGTTTCTTTTCTTAACCCTGCTGTCCTCCAACCAGACTCCCCTGAACAACGTTCTGGCTTTTGAGATTGTTGTGGGTTCTGTTGCTGCTGCCCTTGCTTTGCTCCACGTCTCTGTGAGGAGCTTGAAGGGTGTGAGTCCTCTCAGCTGGTGCCTGTTTGTGCCTGGGGAGCATTCTGCTGTTTAGTGCTCAAATGAGACAGAAGTGTAAAGAACTGTGGCCGCTGTAAAATGTTCTACATAAAGTACCAACTTTTAGCATTCCAGGACCAGAAGAAGACAAGGTGGACCACCCAGGGCTGTGGAGAGAAGCCTTAGAGGAGGTGAGAAGGGGTGTGATGGACAGTAGGGAGCCTCGAAGGAAGTGTGTGCCCTGAGAGTGTGTGGATTGTGAGGTGCGTGTTACATGTGTGGATATGGGTGTGTGGGGTACACAGAATGTGTTTATGTTTGTGGTGTCACGCATGCATGCTATGGTGTGCAAAGTGCGGCAAATCTGTGGTGGGTTATGCTCTAAATGTGTGAGAGGGATAGAAACAAGAATAAAGTATTTAATGCTGTTGCAAACATTGAACAAAATTACAAAAATTACAACTTCTGTCTCTCTTGTAAAAGGTGGTAAAGGAAATGAGTTTTTCATAAGAATTGGCAAAAGAAAGAGTCAGACTATGTGAACTAGAGAGAAGGCCAACATGCCAAATATTTGTTACACCTTTTATTTCATTTTTATGTGGTGCTGAGGATGGAACCCAGTGCCTCATACATGCTAGGAGAGTGCCCTTCCTCTGAGTCACAACCTCAGTGCTGTAAAATACTTTTCATCTTTATGAGTAATGCAGGTTCTAAAACAGCAGTTTTTAGTGGATTCTGAAACAGGAAAGAAAACGTTAAAATTTTTTCATATTTTTAGTGTTCCATTACAGATATGCATAGTAGTAGATTCACTGCAACATATTCATACATAATTTGTTTCATTTTATTATTCAGGACTTTTCTTTTCCCTCCCATCCTTCCTTCCCCTGGTCCTCCTCCCTCCTGGTCTCCCTACTATTTGTTGTTTAAATTGGTGCATTATAATTATACACACAAGTGGAAATATTTGTGATATATTTGAAAATTCACATAGCATAATGTGGACAATTTCATTCCTCAGAATCTCAGTCAGGGCTTCTGCTTCCCCTTTCCATCTCTCTCCCCATCAATCCCTTTCCTCTGTTCTACTGGGCTCCCTTTCTATTTTAAGACATCTCTTCCTCATTCCTTTTCCTCTTAGCTTCCACATATGAGGGAAAACACTAGACTCTTGACTTTTCGAGTCTGCCTTTTTTCACTTAGAATGATGTTCTCCAGTTCCATCCATTTACCAGCAAAGACACAATTTCATTCTTCTTTATGTCTGAGTAAAGCTCCATTTTGCATATAAACAATATTTCCTTTATCCATCCACTTATTAATGGACACCTATGCTGCTTCAATTACTTGAATGTTGTGAAAACCACTGCTATAAACATTAGAATGCATCCATCTCTATAGTATGCTGATGTTAGTTTTTTCAGACAAATGCCAAGGAGTGGAATAAATGACTCTCTTGGTAGTTCCATTCCTAGTCTATTGAAGAATCTTTATCTTGATTTCCATAGTGGTTATACTAACTTGCAGTTCTACCAAGAGTGCTTAAGTACTCTTTTTCCTCTCATCCTCACCAGAATTCATTTTTAGTATTCTTCATGATTACCATTCTAACTGGGGTGAGATGAAATCTCAGTGCAGTTTTGATTAGCATTTCTCTGATTACTAAAGATGCTGGACATCTTTTCATATATTTTCTGGCCATTTGTGTTTCTTATTTCTTTAGAGAAATGTCTGTTTAGTTGATTTTTCCCATTTATTGACTGGATTGTTCTGTTGGTGTTAAATTTTTAGAGTTTTTGTATATCCCGAATATTAACCCTCTTTTAGAAGAGTAGCTGGCCAATATTTTTATTTTCCTTTTCTATAAGATCTCCACACAATTTAATTGTTTCCTTTGTTGTGCAAAAACTTTTAAATTTGATGGTACCCCACTTATAGATTCCTAATTTTATTTCTTAAGGTTTAGAATTCTCAATAAAATGCCAATGCCTGGACCTATATGTGGGAGTGTTGGCCCCATGTTTCCTGCTAGAATTTGCACTCTTACTAACCTAATCCTAGCTCTTCGATCCACTTTGTGATGACTTTTGTTCAGGGAAAGATAGAGATCTAGTTTCATTCTTCTATAGGAGATACAGTTTTCCCAGCACCGTTGGATAAAAAGTCTGTCTTTTCTCCAACCTATTTTTTGGCACCTTTATCAAGTGTCAGATGGCTGTAGGTAACTTGCTCAGGATTGCTTTGACTATTATGGGTCTCTTATTCTTCCAAATTAATTTCAGGACTTTTTTTTCTAGTTCTGTGAAGAACCACATTAGTAGTTTTATAGGGATTGCATTAAATCTGTAGATCACCTTTGAGAATATGGCCATTTTGACAATATTAATTCTGCCTATCAAATAATATGGGTGAGCTTTCCAATTTCTAATGACCTCAATTTCTTTCTTCAGGATTCTGCAGTCTTCATAGTAGATATTGTTGACCTCTTTAGTTATATTTATCCCCATGTGGGTTTTTTTTTCCCCTGAGGCCATTTTGATGAAATTTTTTTTTTCTGATTTCATTATCAGTGTATAGAAAACTTACTGAATTTTGCTTTATAATTTTGTGCTAAATATTTGTTCTCAAATGTATTATAGAAGGAAGAGAACAAGAAATAATTTTAAGAATATAAGTGTTTCTTGAAAAGTACTGAAGTTATTTTTGCTGATACAGAATTAAGCCATATGTCACATAGGTGAAATTGGATTACTTTTATGGAACATGATTATGATCATTACTAATGCATGTTTTCCCTATAAATTAAACTATCTCATTTACTGATTCTCCCAAGGTGTTTGTACAATAGTGATGTTCTCTTGACAATTTTGTAGTAAGGAAGCCCAAAGTGGAAATCATAGTATCTTTCTAACATATTTAACTTTTGATCTTTGGTTTAATTTCATTAATATTTTTTGCCAAATCACTCATTCAATAGATACTTAATGAGAGACTTCTGTGCACCCAGCATTATTTTATTTGATATGAGACATAGCAGAGAACAGAGCCAGACTATCTGTCCTGTAGATTTCCCATTCAGGTGGTTGCAAGCATGAGAGAACAATAAGGCAAGTTCCACTGCCTTAATTCTCCAAATTGGAGAATTTCAAAAAGAAAAGGGTAACATTCAAAAAACTAGAAGACCAGAGTGTAGCTTGGCCTGAGGAAACTTCTAAAGTACTAGTAAAGATTCTCTCTTGAATTTTCCTTCTTTTTTAAAATTTTCTTCTACCTCTTTCATATTTTCTCTGAAAACTAGATTTTTATATGCTCTGTAGATAACCACCCACATGATCCAGTATCATCTGAAGAAATCTAATCTTTTTTCTTTTCCAAATTCCATGAGAATGTTCTGTTTTATTTGTGATAATTAGTTATATGTGACAGTACAATGCATTTTTGACACATCATCCATAAATGGAGTATAACTACTCAGTCTTCTGGGTGTCCATGAAGTAGAATCGCACCTGCCGTGTTGTCATATATGAACATATGGTAATAATGTCCTCTTTATTCTACTCCTCTTCCTACCTCCAGCAAGCCTCCCCCTCCCTTCACTCCCCATCTGTCTAATCTAAAGTACCTCTATTCTTCCCTAACCCCAGCCCCTTATTGTGAATTAGCCTCCCCATATCAGAGAAAACATTTGGCCTTCGCTTTTTTGAGATTGGGTTATTTCACTTAATTTCATAATAACTAGCTCCATCCACTTAACAGTAAATGCTATAATTTCATTTTTCTGTAAGGATGAGTAATATTTCATTGTATATGTACCACATTTGTTTATCAGTTTATCTATTGAAGGATGTCTAGTTTGTTTCCATAGTTTAGCTACTGTGAATTGTGCTGCTATAAACATTGATGTGGCTGCCTCACTGTAGTATGCTGATTTTAAGTCCTTTGAGTAGAAACTGAGGTGTGGAGTATCGGGGTCAAATGGTGGTTCCATTCCACATTTTCTGAGGAATGGCATGAGAATGTTTCTAATGGCACAGTGTCTGTCAACTTGTGGTCCCTGGACTATCGCTGGGGCTGAGGAGATTAGTACATCATATAGAATGAGTCCCACAAATATAAACACATGAATGAGTGTTGATAGAAAAAGAAAGGAGAGGAGAGGAGAAGAGACAGGAGGGGAGAAGACTGGATGGGAAGGGAGGAAAAGAAAAAGTGATGAACCTGCAGTGGACCCTAAACTTCCCTGGTGGGTGCTCAGTATCATCAAGGGTACAGATTTTATTTCTTTTCTGGCTCCCTATGCACCTGGTAACCAGGTATCAAAGATTGTGGCTTAGGATACCAACTCCTGTATGTGTGTGTATGTATGTGTATCCTTTTGACTGCTTTTATTTAAAAAAAATTGAAGGAAATATAGTTTACTATTTGTTTCCATTTGGGAAATGACTATTATAAGATTTTAAATTTGTAAGATTTTAAAACAAAAAAAAAGACAACAGAGAATGACAAGTTGATTTTTGTTATATATAAAGTATTTTAAATACCTCCAAAAAAATCACATAATAACAAAATGAAAGGAAAAAAATCTTATCCGTGTTACCTGAGGAGCATGATCTAGCCATTTGGGCCTTCATGTCTCAGTTTATAAAACATTTACTTTACAATACGTATTTATTTGACCCTTTCAATGTGAAGTTGTCTAGGTGCTCAGAAAAAAAAAAAATCCTGTTTCCCTGACAATGTATCTGCAAAGATAAGAAAGAAAATGAAATAACATAAAAAAATCAAAGTAATTTATAAAGAACTTAAACATGTACATCATTAACATCATTACTATTAGACCAGACACTGCTTCTAAGAATGTCACAGATACTACTGTACGGCTGTTAGCAGTGTATTTCAGGCTTTTGGGTACATTGCTCAAAAGCATCTCCGCTGTATCAGCTAGACATCTTGTGGAGTCTAAGGGAATTAGGAGATGGACTCATGCTTTTCTACTGCTCTTGTTAAGTACATAGTGATTTTGCCATGCAAATCCTGCAGAGCTTGGCTATAACTGGTGTCAGGGCCCACAGACCACTATCAATGCCCCCTAGGGAAATCTGAGTCTTTCCCACCTGCAGTAAGAAATTGCTGGAGCCCACTAGGTGTCCACCACTACTTTGAGGTCACTGTGTTTCTGTTTTCCTTTTTGCCCACTGAGTTGAATCTTCTTATACATGATAATACTTGCTCTATCTTCATGGTTGCTATTCTCAGAAAGGCATATTTGGATGTTCTTGGCTCAAAAATATACAACATACCTTTGCTAAAGAAATTTTTATCTAGGAATCTAATATTTTAATCTAATAAAATTAAACTGTGGGGTTAAATATCATAGCTTGAGTTCCCACACCGGGAAGCTCGTGGAATTGCTTTAAAACTGGATGCCAGAGCTGCCTGCTTGCTATGTATGGTAAATGGTAATTAGTGGGAAAGCAAATCAGTTACATGATTGAAGTGATGTTCTCTGTAGCTCTTCTCTGTTCTATCATACACTCCAACTACCCTATTTCATATTGACTGTTTTTTCTTTTAGACTTAAAGCCAGGGGTCATACCTACAGGAATCTTTCTAAGACACCCTCACTTTTTGCTTCCATTATTCACCTCATGAGCTTTAGCACCTGGTACAGTTCTTTGCACATAGTAGGCAATTTAGACATGTTAGTTAATGAAGGAATTGGCTTTTGCGCCAGCTAGATGGGCTGAGAAGCACCTTGAGTATCTTTCTCACACTCACACCTATACATATGTGCTATGAATAACACTAACAATGACTAATATTTTATTATGCTCACATAAATGACCTGCTGCATGTGCATTAGACATATTTCATATAATATTCTCTTTTGTTACCTTTCCTTTTATGTTTTACCAAATGAAGCCTTCCCAAACCCAAACTAAACCCAAACCTCCAGAATCTGTGAGGCCGGATTGCATGCCAAAGGGGAAATTGTGTAGCAGATGGAATTAGGATTCCTGATCTGATGACCTTCAGATGATCTTTAATCATATATGGCCTTGATGTAATTCCAAGGATTTTATAAAGCAAGGGGAGAGTCTGTGTCAGAATCATGCAACTTGTGGGAAGAAAGGGAGGCAGGACACAAAACTTAAGGGAGCCTCTAGCAACTGCCAAAGGCTGGGAAACAGGATTCAGTCTGCAGGAGGAACACTGAACTTCTGTCACCTTGATTTGGGTGCAATTGAATTTCGGACTTTCAAAATTGTTAAGATAATGAACTTGTGTGGATTTTAGTGCCATTTTAGTGGTGATTTGCTGCTGCTGCATCTATAGGAAATCATAACAGGTATCATTAATTAGACATTTTAGTTTTGTTATTTCCTCCCTCATCTATGAACACCAAGGTTTCCTAATTCTATCAATGGTGAAGTCATGGGCAAAGTCTTTCAGTATTTGGGGAGTTATAATATAGTAAAAATACACTGAGTTTAGAAATTAGATGACTGATCTGAGTCCAACACAAGCTATTTGTGACCTTGGGAAAATTATTATACTGATATTTTTGCCAGTTTAATGAATATAACATATGCTTTAATATATGAGCTTCCACAGGGGCATTGTGAAAAGTAAAATAATATATGTAAATCAACTGCTCTGAGCTATCGTATACAGAGTAAAATAAGTGTGCTATGGCAAAGATCATTGCTTTGCATATTGAATGAAAAATACACTGAGAACTCTATGGAGTGATAGGAGTCCCAGCGAGATTTCTGGAGGACACCAGACTTGGCACTGATTTTGCATGAAGGGAAAGGTCTGCACACGTGAGCGTGGCTCTACTGAAGCTTTGCTCTGAATATGATCATAGGAAGCAGCCTTGCAGAGCCGAAAGTAGTGGCTTTGGATTGGATCCTAGCTTGATTACTTCCAGATCTTGACAATTGAGGATCCTTAATTAAAACTTTGGTGCCTCCATTTGAATAAACAAAAGGAAATGTAACCAAAGGGACTGTTATGTGTAAATACGTCTAACATACATGCAGATCATTTATGTGAGCATAATAAAATATTAGTCACTGTTAGTGTTATTTACAGCATGTATGTATAGATGTGAGTGTGAGAAAGGGACTCAAGGTGCTTCTCGGCCCTTCTAACTGGAGCAGAAGTCCTGTTAGACCTACAGAATATGTCTTCAGTGGAGGAGGTCCATGTACTATTACAAGGAGCAGACACAAGTCTTCAACTAGAGTTTAAGTTCAACAAGGATACAAATCATATTTTGCTTTTGCTGTAATTCGCCAATTTATCCTCAGTACCTAACAAAACATCTTGTCTACAGAGGCACTCTCTAAAGACCTCATGAAGAGAAGTCTATCAGCCCTAATTTTGCATACACCAGAATGGAACCAGACTGAGTGAAACACTTACAGCCATCTCCTCAAGCCAGATAGTCAGTAGCCTAAATCACCCTGATTCAGGAGTGGGCCCTTCTTTTCAGCTGACCCATGTGACTTTTTCATTCAAATTCACATGGTCTCAGGTTCTATCTGTATGATAGGAGAACTCTCTGTATTCTGCTCTAATTTTTAGCTTGATAATAATAAGCATCATAAATATGTAAACCCCAGTGCAGATTATGTCCTGGTATCTTCTGATCTTCATAATTTACATGTCATACTTATGTGGAGCATAACTAAATACTGTGACACACAATCCAAGTTTTAGTGCAGGAACTGGTCCACAGTTAAAGCTCAGTGAGTCTCTTCTTCTCAAAATCCAGCGGCTTTCTCTCATAAGCAAATGGACACCAGGTTTTAGGTACAGAACAGAGTAGAAAGTAAGGTGTTTCTATCTCATGGCTTATCTCTGCAACACTATTCTTATTTGAATGGGATTATCTTGTTTCTCACATTGGCACCTTGTGGAAAGACTCTCTGTCATTTCACTGTCACACAGAGCATTATGTCACCACTAAAATATTGTATTTTCATGGGGAATAATGTAAGCATCAAGGTGTGTGCTTGGAAAACATAAATCTTCCTTCCAATGGGCCGAGTAAGAATTTAAAAAAAAGTAAAAGAGTAATGATTCCGTATGCTTGTAGTATAAGAAAAATGAGGCTGCATATTTAGGTAGTGTTGATTAGAAAGTAGAAAACAATCACTTGCTGCGCTTACTGATTTATGGTTCCCTCTTAGTGCATACATTGAGGTTATTTGCTCCAGAAGCAAACTAGACAAATTCATAATTCATAATATTTGGAAATAAACTTGTGATAAAGTAGCTCACCTTAACAAGGAAACAAATATTCCAAGTCTTACTCCACTGTTTTCAGTATACTTATGGTACTATTTTGATAATCATTAGTAGTTTAAGTGCTTTTCAATAAGTCTCTTTTTTATAGGAAAAGCTATTGGAGACATCGTAAGTATAAAAAAAAAAGAATTAAGAAAACTGGTTTAAGACTAATTCCTGACTCTCTGGCAATGGAGTTCATTCCCCTAGTTCATTCCCCTATGAAGTTTGATTTTTATATCAATAAAAATTATATAATATAATGTGTGATATGAAAACACTTTAAAAGTGATAACCTGTCATAATATGATTATTAGTATTTAGAAGTTGGTTCATTACTACTATATTATAGTCCTTCTCAAATATATGAAAATGTATGTGTATATATTGTGAACTCCAAACATTGAGATCTTTTCAATCTTTAGGCATGAACTTGGGTGGTGGGTGGTTGACTGGATGGTTGACAGGTTTTGTCAGTTTCCTGGTAATTCCATCTGCTAATTGTATTGTGGCTCTCAGATACTCACTTAGTTCCAACATAATGTAAGGATTTTGATATATCTTGTTCAAAATGTTCCAAACTAGGACATTTAAAGTAGTTTAAGGGAAAAAAATAGAAAAATGATTACTAAAAAAACTGAAATCACCACATTAGTTGAATAAGCAGACATGAACTTGAATAACATCTTTCCCACATAATCTAGGACTGACTGAAGTGTGTGGGGCCTCCAACATTACAAGTAATATTTATTTCCCAAAGTAAACGTTTAAAATTGCTTTAATAGCTAAGGCGTCTGGGTTTTAGATATTTGTCCTTTAAAGTCTAAAGAAAGAAAGCATCCTCCTCCTTTAAACCTGAATCTGTGGCATCTTATCAATGAAGTGTGTTTCAATCTAGTCCTGCATACGTCAACCATGCCATTCGGGACAGTGCATAAGAAAACATCCCCAAAGCATGAATTAAAGGAGAGTGTCAATTACTGTCACTATCTTATATCCAGACACTTTGGCGACTACACAGCTAGGCTAGAAAGCCAAAACAAAAAACAATTTGTATTAGCTATAAATGATCACGATTAATTTAAGGAGGCTTTTATCCCCACATCTTTGGGGAGAGAATCATCAAGGAGGGATTAATTCTACTGTACATTACACTTTGAGTAAAGTGAATGTTTAATTCACACAATTAGAGATTGAACTGAGCCAGGCATGGTGGCACATGCCTGTAATCCCAGTGACTCAAGAGGCTGAGGCAGAAGGATTCTGAATTCAAAGCTAGCCTTAGCCACAGTGAAGTGCTAAGAAACTCAGTGAGACCCTGTCTCTAAATAAAATGCAAAAATAGGAATGGTGATGTGGCTCAGTGGTTGAGTGCCCCTGAGTTCAATCCCTGATACCCACCCCTACCAAAAAAAAAAAAACTGTAATTGTTTTTTTTCTGATTTCTTATCTATGTATGACTAAAACCACCTGACTTTGAATTCTTAAAATGTCATAGAGACATTTGCCCCTCCTTCCTACAAATTTGGAAAGACTTTTTTTCATATTTTATTAGTTTATATTAGCTACACATAACATTATGATTCCTTTTGACATAATTATAAAGGCATGGAATATAATTTGCTCAAATACAATCCCCAGTAATTATCCTTAGTGTCTCCGTGCACACACATGTGCAGCTCTTCCACGTGCCCTCTCTCCCTCTTTTCACCTTTCTGTCCTTTATGCTACTTCTGCTCAGGGTTCAGCTCAGTGGCACGTGCATTGTGCAATCTGTCTTGCGGATGCTTGGAGTGTTCTGCCTGTGTGGGTGGTTGTCTTTTATTGTTGATTGCTGCTCATGGGCCATTTATTCCCCTCTCTCCATTCAGATTTAGTTGATCATATTGTGAGTTCTCGAAGGAAGACACAATATGAAACATAACTTTCCCATCTTGCACTGCAGGTACAATCCTACTCAATCATACGAATCTGGCTTCCAGATGAGTACTGAGTTTATCTCCCGTGCACTTTGATGTATATGCCCAAGAAACAGCATTTCTATCATTGCCTATCAAGAGATGAAGGTTTTTTGTTTTGCTTTGTTTTGTTTTATTTTTTTATCTAAATTGATATTTTCACGTCAGGAATTTCTTTTCCATATTTCTCTTCTGAGACAATAATACAATGCCTATTGTTTAATTAGTGCTTTAGTATTGTCTTTAAAATATTGTTACCATTATTGGAGGAAATGACCCATTTTGGAGATGATTGCATATCAGTATGGGACTGAGGAAGTCTGCATGCTTTTGAAAGCCAAAAAGCCAAGAACTTAGGACATTTTTACAAATGTGAAGGTGCGGTTTCTTTGGTTACATTACATTGCAGAGAAGGCAATTTACTAGTAAAGGTGTAAAGGTGAGACAAGCCATGAAAGTTGATATAATTGGAAGGATAGTGCATGAGAAGCCACCATCCCCAGAGCTAATTAAACTTAAGCCAAAGTCCTCAATGCTTTAATAGTATGTTGATGTCCTATCAAATTAAATCATATCTTATTAATAAGACAGTTTCATTAAAACTGAAAAATTTATGCAAGCAGAAACAATGAATCATCTCTGACTTTCTGAGATCATTATATTGTGTATATCTCTAGAAGAAAACAATTTATCTGCAATCCAATTACCTTAGAAAACCAAATTTGCATTAAAATTGGGTCTGGAGTCAGTTAATAATTGAGATTTGCCATTCAAAATAATTTTCTCCTGGAATTTAAAGTACAGTATAATTTGTATAGGTTTGTATGTAAATTAAGATATCCGTCAAATTTCACCTAAAAAATGGGGCAATTCATTGAACTTTCTGTAAGCTGAAAAATTGTTTTCCGCTTCTTCCCAGGTTAATAAAAATTATGAGGACTTCCTCATTGTACACTTATTTTTCCAGGCTAAGCATTAGATGTGTGATAAGGTGAACAGGAACACACACATATACACTCCTATAAATTACTTGTACATAAACTCTGCTTCACAAAAAAAAAAAAAACCTATAAGAAGATATTAGGTAGGCTCAGTTGCTGAGATTAGAGACCTAGTCTATTGAAGAGTTAGCAGTCAAACCTGTGCTGTCTGACTATGCTTCTCTGGTGCTGCCCTACATTTACAAATGTGATGGGGATCAAGTTGACCATTATACTTAGGCAGGATGTGGGAAGCACAGAAGGAGGTGATAGACACTTAGACTTATGGGGAATGGTCTCCTGGACTTTTGTTTTGAAAAACTAGCAATGCCTACAATTGTTTGCTTAAAAGTAATTTCTGTCAATACATTTTTCAATTATAAATCTCATAATGTCCGAGAATGACTGGGTAATGAATCTATACACTGTTATGGATCCAAGTAATAGTATTATAAGATCTGCAAACAGTGCCAGATTTAATAACTCTGAATTAGGGTAAATTTGCTGTTCAGAAATTTGTCTCTATGGAAAAGTAAAAAGTACCAAGAGAAACAATCGTAGATGTGCAAAAGACACCCTTAAAATCTTTGTCAAGTACCTTTCGAGTACTACCTGGCAATGAAGGACCTTCTCCTTGAAAGAAGGAGTTAAGTAATTGAGTCTCCCTACTTAGCACTGTTCAGACTATTCCACTAATTTATCCTCTCACAGTGATTTCTGATGTACCCACTGTAATGTTTAGTTTTTTTTCTTAACTCTTAAATTATTTTATTATAAATACCTTTTCAAATGCACATCACCTTCTCCTGTGTTCTTTAGAACCTGATTTCTCAGGGAAGCCATCAATGCACATTATCTTCATTTTGATCAACATCTGCTCACATTTCATCCAACTGTAATGTGAAGTTTACTTTACTACTTTCTCAAAGTTTCCCACAACTGTTGTCTGCTCATGACACTTGTCAACCCTTTTCACATCTCCTGAATGACCCCTCCTCCTCCTCCCCTTTTATCTTTTTTCTTGTCACAGTCAAATAGTTTCACAATTCAAGTAGGACATTAGTTTTTTACACCTAAGCACTTAGTTCAAGCATCAATTTGTCATTCATTTGATGTATCATCAGGGGTAAGCAAAACGTTAAGTACAGAATAGCTATTTGCTTAAAGGACAGTTATTCTTCAGTGTCCAAAAGGCTGAGCCTCATTTGTCTGCACTTTTCTTACATCCAATGATGACCCTATGGATATTCAGCCCAGTAAGTACTTTCCCTCCTGCAAATGAGAAGAAGTATTGGGAAGAAAAAAACACAAATTTCGGACAAGTCAGGATGTAAAAAATGTTTCTAAAATAACAGGGTAGTGGTAGTAAAAATAAGAGAGTCCATATTTTGTATCAGAAGACAAAGCAGTTAAAGAAAATTGCAGGTGCAGATGAAATGGGTATCCGGGAGTCAAGTACCGGATCTGAGACAAAGTCTCCTAACTAGCTATTGGATTTTTTCTTAAAATTGGAAAGACCAAAGAAATTCACCTAAATTTATCTCTGGCATGTAATATTTATAACACACAGAACCCAAACTGTCATTAGCCTTGGAATCCTTCTTTTCCTGCATGAAGAAGTTGGATAAGTTATAAATCTATAAATGACACCAGAGCTTTCCCTTTTAATGTGTTATAATCAATCATTTGTCCTACTTATTCAACTTCCTAAATATCTTTTTCATGTGGTTGATAATTTATTATAAAATGTTGTGCTTCATTTTACATACTGAACATAATCTTTGGTATTTTTCATACTATTAAAAACTATAAGCACATTTTTACTTTTATAATTTAATATCTTCTATTAAGCAGCATATATCAATAATAACCTGTATCCTATTTCAATAATAAAATAAATGTACAATCTGAATGAACTCTGTCCTAATGTTAATATTGATTTTGTTTTAATATAGGTAAAATATAATTTTACCTTTTGATTTATTATTTTTGATAAGAGAAGAAAATAATTCTATCAATTCATCTATTTATTCGTATTTATTCAAGCATCCCCTATTGTTACATAAATACTATGGTATGTAACTTCCACTTTGGTTTACTTCTACAATTCATGTCAGTATGGAGATCTTTGTTCATCATTTCTCCAGATACTATTTCTTCAGATTCAATTCTCTCTTACTGAATCAGGAAGAATAATATTTTGAAGGCTCTTTATGTTGCCAAATGGCTGTTTAAATCATATCAGTGAAAAATTGCACTTGTTTTTTAGTTAGCAAAAAAAATGCAGCATATCCTCTATGCTATTAACTCTTCCTCTTCCCTTTCAGCCACTTTTCCTGGTTGTCACCATCTGAGCCACTCAGAGAAACAAATTTGTACACCCTAGTGGTCTTCCTAAAGACTCAAAGCATTTCTGAATGTTGTTTCGGTGGAATGAAGTATTAGTAAGTAGCTATCCAGTTAACAGGACACAATCCATGGCTCTGATGCTCAGCTCCAAGAAAGGAGAATCCCAGGTTGTAGCTCAGGAGGTGGGTACATCATCACAGACCTGGTGCCCATGGATGGGCTGCTAGCCAAAGACACCTGCACCTCTCCACCTGCCCATTAACTCCACCATTTACTAGTCACTTCATAACCATGTTTCTCTCAGCACATTTGTCAGCTTATTTTGAAATAAGCCTTACATGACGTTTGCGAGGAGTTGAGTCTAATATTCCCAAGAAATTTGGCAGTGGCAATTCATGGAGCTGCTACTTGCCAATGTAATCACATTTGCCTTCCTGGTGCAATATTTCAATAAATGAAACAAATACTTTTGCACATTTACATTACACATTTTTTGGTTTTGGTTTAATTTTATACATCTTTGTTGAAATGGTAGCACAGATGGGAAAACTTCACCAACATCTCACAATGCAGAATGCATATCATCATGTGCAGAACCTCTCCCCGAGCCCTTAATCCCTTCCAGGACCTCACTCCCAGCTGGAGTCACCTACCAACTTTGCTTGTCCTTGACATGATGGTCCTGAAATTATAAAACATGCATTTTTTGCCTCTGGCTTATTTAATTCAAATATATATTTATGAATTTTATACAACTTTATAAACAGAGTTGTATTTGTTCATTCCCATTTCACTAGAGTGTAAATATGCAACAAATCATGCATTCATTCCATTATGGACAGTACAAAGACAACAATTCTAAACAATGTTCTTTGCTGAAGGTACCAATGCATTTATATTTGGTGAGAACATACATAGTGATATAGGATATAAGTTCAAAAACTACTACCAAGAAATGCTCCAAAGTAGTTTTTTTTTCAACTGAAATTTCCAGCAAATTTAGTTTTATACTGATATATGCACATGTATGTGTGTGCGTGCACATAGCACAAAGTTCATGGTTCTTAACTACTTTTAGATGTACAATTCATTGTCTTAATGACAGTCATAGTGTTGTGCCAGCATAAATAGTATCTTTTTCTAAAATTTTCTACAAACTAAACAGAAAGTCTGAACCCACTGATCAACATCTCCTTTCTCGTTTCTCCTTTCCTCCATCCTAAGGGAATCTCTGTGCTTTCTGTCTCAATAGATTTGCTTATTCTACACATTTTACATGTGACAAATTATATATTGATTGATTTACATATGCCAAACCTCCTCTGAACTTCTGCAATAAATCCTAGGAGGAAGTGATACATTATCATTGCTCATAAATGAATCAGTACAATGTTTCTGTCAGTAACACATTCTTTTTGAATTTTCCTTTCTTTTGATATTATTCTTTCAACATTACTGCCAGATTTTACTGTAAAGACCATCATATAAAGGAAATCAGGAAGTTCTGGTGTTTTTTATATCTTTTGAAAGACTTTTTGTTATCTCAGAGTTATTCCATCTCCAAACATTTAATATAATCCATTGGGTTGACCTTGTGAGCTCGAGTTTGTACTGTGTCTGGATTCATTGTTTTACTACTGAGGGTTTCTCTCTCATCTTCTGTAAGCTCAGACTCATCTTTCTCTTCAACAATTATGCATATGTCATATATATTATATTATACATTTATTAATGGTAGGATTATGGTAATGATTTTATACTCCTGATATTATAATTTATTTTTTCATTTTAATTTTGCTTTTTCTTATGAAGTTAAAAAAATGATAAGTAAACAGCAGAAAAATAGGTAGAGGAGGGAGAAGGGAACAGGTAGAAGGATGAAGAGAAAGAAGGGGAAGACCGGAGACTGAATTAGAACAAATCATATTCCATGCTTTTATAATTATGTCACAATGAATCCTATTTGTATGTAGAACTAAAAAGTAGCAATAAAAATACATAAGAGTAATGAATCCTTGTATAGCTATAACCCTAAAACAATTATCATATCATGATGATCCTTGTATTTTTATATATATTCTGACTCATTTTGACCCTGTATAACTGTATTATTTGGAATTAAAACTCATGCATCTTATGATTTCACTTATAAATGTGTTTGTGTAATTACTAACAGATAAAAACTTTTAATACCTGTGTAATCACAGCAATGCCTTACTACTAAACAGAAAACAAAAACAATGATGATTTCTTAATACCATAAGATAATAGTTCTAGTCATTTTTATTTCCTAGACTGTATTATTGTTGTTTTCACACTTTTATTTTTGTTTTTGTTGTATAAATCTGAATCCAAATAAGGCTATACATTAACATAGTTAAATGAGTCTCCCAGATATTTCAAACTGCATTAATGGTTCTCATCCTTGAATAAAAGAAATTTTCCATCACCACTGAGGTCAAGGCTCCTTCCTGGGCATGTCTGTCTGTCTCTTTCTCTGCCTCCTTTTCTCTCTCCCTTTTTTATATAGTAATTAAATCACAGCTCTCTTCCAGTTATAGCATGTTATGAATCACCAGCTCTATGTTGTGTAACCTATTCCACACATGGACCATTTCTTTCTGAAGAGCAAACAACCAGGAAACTTTTAGCCTCAGTTACTACACATGTCCCCACTAGTTGTCTCTCCCCAGGATGACTCTTCTGGCTCCAATTACATGCGCATTGTTTGTCCACATACCAGACTCCACCCATTGGCTCCCCTTCTCTCCCATCTCCATCAGTGAATTTTTTTACAGTTCACTATAGAACACACTGGGTGACCCTGCTGCCTCATTTGTTCCTTGAAGTGCATGCACTGATGACCCTGTCTTCTAGTCTAAGAGCCTTTAGAGCATAATGTGTGACTTAATTTGAGTGGACTTCCAACCCCTGCCAGAGGCATATTTGAGGGACACTTAAGTAACAATGCAGGTAATTCACTTTCTGCATGGCCATTGTTGATTTTCATCTCTGTAAATTTTCATTTATATCCTCTTGACTCAACTATGGCCTTTCATGACAGCCCCTCACCCGCTTTTTTTCCTCACTCCAAAATCCAGGGAGTCACCAAGCTCTACTAGCTATAATTCTTAAAAGTCTTACAACACTATCCATTTCCCCCATCTCAATTCTTCTTCACTGGTACAAAACAACTATCCCCTCTTTATGACTTTCAAATTCAATTTTAAGAAATCTTACAAGTTGTACTGATTTTCAGAAATCCATCACTTGCTTTTGCTGTTTTTTCCTCATCCCTGGGGAAGTCAGTTGCAGAGGTCAGACCCATGATGATGCCCCTTTGCAGTCATCACCTCCTGAATCCATGCTTGGCTTATGATTTACTCTAGGATTACGAAATAGCAAAAATACCACTGTGGCAATACTAGCCTAAACATGCAAAAACTATAAAGATTGCATTTCTAAGCTCAGAAGAGTCCTAAAGTCTCATGTAAGACTTCCAGATAGGTACCTAGGTTGGTTTCATATCTTGGCTACTGTGAATTCTCCTGCTCCAAACATTAACTTTGTCGAATCACTAGAGTATTCTAATTTTGGTTCTTTTTTATAAATACCAAGGAGTCATGTTGCTGTGTAATATGGTGGTCCCATCCCAAGTCAAGCGTTTCATTATATGCTATAGTGACACAGGAACATCTATGTTTATAGCAGTGCAATTCACAATAGCCAAGTTATGGAACCTGTCCAGGTGCCTGTAAGCAGATGAATACATAAAGATAATGTGGGATATGTACATAATGGAGTTCTTATGTGTCATAAATAAGAATGAATTTATAAATGTTCTGATAAATGAATGAAACTAAAGAACATTCTGCTAAGTGGAATAAGCCAGACAAAGAAAGTCAAGGGTGGAATGTGCTTTCTCATATGTGCAAACCAGAGAAAAATAAGGAAATAAAAGAAGAGGTGTGGTAAATCTCACAAAAACAGAGGAGAGATCAGTAAAGCAGAGGAAGGGAGACTGATGGTGGTGGGGGTGGGAAAGGTCTGGAACTGGGCAATGAAATTAGCCAAATTTTGCTATATACATATATGAATAAACCATGGAGAATTCCACCTTTGCTTATAGCTGGAAAACACCAATGAAAAATAGACAAATAAATAGAAGTAGGACTAGTAGAGAAGAGGAAAGGGAGGGAGAGAGGAAGTACTGGAGACTGAAATGGAGCAAATTATAATCTTGTTATGAAAATGAACCCCACTGCTATGTTTAGCTGGAATGCACTAATAACAACCTCAAGGAAAAAGAACTGCAGATGAGACTCCCTGAAAACTGACTATGAAGAGGCCATGTGGAGAGGGAGCTCTTTGAGAAGCTATGGACGAGGCCTGGTAAGAACCCAGACTCAACTCCAATCTTGCTCTTCTGTCCAGCCCTCAGCCACTCACATCTCTCTCCTTCAGGTGCTAGGTATAGGGCCAAACAAGCAGTTGCAGACCTTCGAGCCCCAGCAGGCATCAGGGTGACCAGACAGAATAAGCTCAAGATATGCATGGGAACCTGACCCTCAGAGCCATTGCTGTTTCAAGCCACTGTGTTTTGAGAAGAACTTTTAACGTGGAAGAAGAGTTTCAAAGCATAGATTGATATCTTTTTTTTTTCATTATATTCCTTATTACACATATAGAGCATTATGCCATTATACATGTACTCTTTTTTTTTTTTTTTTGCATTACAGTTCTGAAGGGTCCTGCAGAAATATAAAGCAAGCACTGTCCTTGAGATTAGGACCTAAACAAAAAGCTTTGAGGAAGCTATTTGTAAGAGATAGAGGGGGAAAAAACAAAAAGGACCTTAATGATGCCCTGGCAGAAAGATTAGTAAAGATGTTATGTATAGTTATGTGGAAGATTAAAAAAAATCTAACAAATCTATGAGTCTAGCTAAGGAAGGTTCTAAACACAGAGTGGTGCAAGTACCAACTGGCTTCTTTAATTTGCCTGTTTCAAGAAGGTTGAAAGAGAGCTGGGAGAGAGATGGGCTGCAGGAGGGAGGCATCATCCTGTTGATTCCCCATATTCCCTCCCTCTATTCTATTAGAATTCCAAAATTTCATATTGGTTTGTTTGAAATAGAAGTAAACAAGAAAACATGTAGGAGAAATAATTTTATAAATTTAAAGAATAGAGTTTCATATATTGTGCATTTAGTAGCATCATTGTAGATGAATACCAAGAGGAACCTGGGAGATCTTCCAGCTCTTTGGAAACAGGTCGATTTAAACACATCAGACACATTAGAGACCAGTCCAGGGTGGAGGAGGAATGAATTGCCCGGTGTCACACAAGCTGGTGACTGGCAAGGCTGAAAATAAAGTCTATTTCTGCTGACATGCTACCTACTGCACTGAAGTGAAGCTTTCCTCCCTTTGCAAAGAAAGATGGGGGAGCAGTCGGGACTTCTGAAGGCTGAACTGTCAAACTGCATCCTGGTTACTTGGCAGTGTCATGGTGAGAAATAATCTAACAGCTGCAATGAAAAGACGAAAATAGTTCTTATCAAGTGGCATCAACTTCCCTGGTATTTTTCTCTTCCGTTATTGTTACAAGAATATTAATGACAAATCTGAGAAGGTTCTTTTGTGAATCAGGTTAGGGCTACAATTGTTCAAAAAGCTCATTAGCAATTTATGAAGAGCAGCAAAACTCATTTCCCCTTAATGTGAAATCACTTCAGCCTGTCCCCAGAGGAAGAATTGTTGAAAAGTGAATTGACCACATACTGACTTATTCTTTCTTTCTTTCTTTTTTAAAAAGGAAAGAAAGGAAAAGTCATATGCAGGAAAAATAATCTTGCAATAATGAGGAATGTGTAACCTTCTGTCAAGTTCAGCCCTAGCTAATATGGTTTTCTGCATTGGGCTACTTTTCTCATTCGCCTACTGTGAGTACCACTCAGGTAGACTTCAAAACCCCAAGTTAGCTGTCAATTAAACAGCAACCGGGGTTCTTTTGATTTGGTGCTTCATTAAAGAACTAAAGGAGGTTTGAGGAATAAGGGAAACCACATTCTGGAATGAGAGCTAAATATAGAAACTCTGTATATCAGTTGACTGACTAAAGTGACCAGAATGAGTTCCTAGTTAAGAAATAAGAGTTGTTGCCCAGAGTGGCTGAGGAATAGGTCAGTACTGGGGAGGTCACTGTTCTATAGGCTGTGTCCCTGCCTCATGCTTTCTTACCTGGATAGTTAGATCTTACTCCAAGTCTTTCAATTCCATGTATTTGTCCAAGGTTCAGTATTTAAGCACCAGTTCTTTATTAGATATTTTCTACATAGCTTACATTTCAGTCTACATTGCAAATCATGGCTATTTAACACTTTAAATTCAGGAGCGGTCATATGACTCCGCAATTTCCCGATTATTTTAAATACAACAGAATTGTTTTATCTCTAACACAATCTTTGTAGCTTCAACCCTTCTTTCTTACTGTCAGCTTACTTGCTTGCTTTTATTTTAAAAGATTTTAATTTTTGTTTAAAGAAGTTTCAGGTTCACAGCAAGATTGAAAGGAAGGCACAGAGATGTCCCCAAATACTCTGTCCCCACACATGCCTATGATTAACATCCTCTATCAGCATTACATTGGTTACAATTTACTGGCATTTGTTGATAAAGCATAATCATTTAAGTTCCATGAAGGTTCACTCCAGGTGCTGTTTGTTTCTGTGGATCAGGACAATATGTCATGGCATGTGTCCACCCTTATAGTACCAGGAAGAGTACTTCCACTGCCCTACTCATCCCCTGCTCCACCCATTCCAACCTCTGCCCCTCAGTGCCTGCCTGCTGATCTTTGGGCAGCATCCAGAGTTTTCCATTTTCCAGACTGTCATTTGGTTGGAATAGGGCAGTACACAGCTCTTTGGGGATTAGCTCCTGTCACTTCATAACATTCATTTAAGATTCCACCATGCCTTTCCACGGTGCAATAGTTCACTCTTTTTTAGTGCCAAGTACCATTCCGTTAGCTGACTGCACCAGAGTTCATTATCCTTCCACCAGCATTGAGGCATCTCCAATGCCTTAACGTTTTACCAGTTATTAAGAAAGCCAATATAACACTGCTGTGTCCATATATTTGTTTTTGATAGATGTAGATTTTTAAATCCTTTGGTTAAATACTAAGAAAAGTAATTACTGAATATTAAGAGTGTTTAGTTTTGAGTATGTCTAGTTGTGTAAGAAACTCAAACTTCCTTCTAAATTGTCTGCCTGGATGTGAGGGCTCTCTGAGTGCAATATCTGTCACCCCATGAATCACCAGGGTTGATTCGGCTGATCTGGAAAGCTAGGCAGGTGTCCCTTCCTCCCTCTCCACTTCATGTGTGTCCCTCCCCAAGCTGTGTGGTAGGTAGAGGAGGCCAACCTTCCCCAATAGAGGAGGACCATTCTTCAGTCAAAGGTGTTTGAGTAGCTATGCTTTTCTGCTAGAAGCTCCAAAGGAACTACCAAAGTGGCTGCACCATTTTGCTTTCCTATGACCCACAAATGAGCCCTCCAAATGAGCTCCACATCCCCACCAGCAGGTGGTGTTGAGGACTTTCTGAGTGGCCATTCTAGTAGAGTGCAGTTCTTTGTTCCTTAATAAATGAGAGGGTGCATCCCCAGAGGGGAAGCATGCTGGTTCGCACAGCAGCAGCCAATATGAACCAAATTCATCTCAGGGAGCAATATTTGTATGATTAAACAAAGTTTTATATTAAAATATTCACGAATGCTTTATTTAAAAAAATTTAGTCATAATTACAGATGACCAAGAGCATTGTGTTTGAAGTGAGCTCTTACCTCCAATATGCACAGAGTCAACTTCATAAAAAATATATGAGTCCAATTACAATTATAACAACACACAGCCAGTATTATTTATAGCAGGTTAAACTTTGAAAAAAAAAAAACTTTTAAATCATGTAACTTTAAATCTAAAATAATGCCATTCTGCTGTATCTGCTTGCAGATGATGGACAGATGTATTTAAGAGGTTTGTTTTGTATCGTTCTTCGTATCTATGAAAATTCATGTAGTTATAAGTCTTTAAGTGAGTTGCTTAATTTTCACAAGTCTTGCTCATTTTATTTTGATAGCATTTGTTGTACAGGTTCCTTTACCCTGAGCTGCATAGGTACCACAGGACTTATCTCTAGAGATAACTGTGCACCATTTCTTGAAGTTTCTTTCTGCTTCTACATAACAACTTTTATTAGAGATTTTCTTATACTATTTGTTTGCTTTGGAACCTGCCCTTTTTCTTTTGGACTGTTGTCAATGATTGGTTCTGTTCATTTTTGAGAGGAGGGAACTACAATGCCCACTGGAGATGTGTGTGGGTTGGTGAACTTTCTCTACAAACAGATATGAACAGAGAAGATTAGGGGATGGATTGCACTTTTCATCCTTCTGTTTTGTAGTCTAGTTCCCTATCTATTTCTATGACCAGAGAGTCATATCCCAAAAGTTGGCCCTTCCTTTGCTAAATTTCTCTCTTTTAAATGAACATCTAAGCCAGGTGCAGTAGCACATGCCTATCATCCCAGCAATTTGGGAGGCTGAGGCAGGAGGATTGCGAGTTCAAACCAGCCTCAGCAACTTGGCGAGGCACCAAGCCACTCAGTGAGACCCTGTTTCTAATAAAATATAAAAAAGGGCTGTGGATATGGCTCAGTGCCTCGAGGTTCAATCCCTAGTATCAAAAATAAAGTAAGCATCTAGACCTCACTTTTGTCCATTAGGAAGACCATGGGTCCATGGGGTGTGGATGCGCAGAAGACTCTGCTCCTTGGGTTGACTTTCTCACCACGCACCACCAACTGCAGTGCCTTCCGGGTCCTGCAGAGCTCAGCTGCTCTTTCCACAGGCATATGAGGTTGATTGCCCTCTGATCAGCTACATTAACTAAAACTGTCCCACCGGCTTCTCCATTTATAAATTAGAGATTGTGTTTTCAGCTATTTTATTGTTGTGTCTTTTTTCTGCATCATGGATTTTTTGAGGAAAAAAAAAGAACCTGGAGTTTTTTGCCATCTTTAAGTAAGAAATTCCCATTTTATGTGTTTTGTGGTTTCCTCAGAAGCATCAAATTTATGCCACACATTTCCTTTCTTGATTTGACATCTCTCTCTATTTTGCATGGGTGACATATGGAATTTTAAGACAGCTTTGGGGATTTCCACTCCTGCTGTGTGTGCCCTCTGTAAGCCCCAGTCCCCAAGGGTGGGCAGGGCCAATAAGATCACCTGATCCTCATCTCCATGATTGCACAAGGGCTATAAGATTCCTTTCTGGCCTTTACTAAGAAAGCCTTGAAGCTTTAAAAGGATGCCAAGCGCAGCTCCAGCCATCAGCCAGCTACAAAATCAGGACCTCAGTCTCATAACTCAAAGAACTGAATTGTGCCAAGGACAAGGTAGGACCACAGCCCCTCTGTGTCTTGACTGTAGCCCAGTGAGAATGCACAGAGGACCCAGGGAACCCAGACCTGGACTCCTGACCCACAGAAAGGGTGACTTTTTTGTTTTGCATTGTGCTGTTTTAAGGCTTTGCATATGAGCTAATTTATTTTGCAGTGATAGAAAGTTGGCCCAACGCTTGGTTTTGTACATTTCCTTGTTCTTTACTTTGGTGCCCCACCTTTCCTTAGGACTTGCAGTCTGCACCTGCTGTCCTATCGGCAGCTCACTCATGTGGCTTTGGTTTTTCCAGTGGTGATAATCTATTTTTGCTGCTACCTTTTCAAATTTACTTGCCATTCCTTATCTTGTCATTTCTTCTTTCCACCTTTTTAAAAAATTTATTCAGCTTAAACTGTTGTAACATTTCTTTTCCTTCCAACCATGAGAGCATATTTACACAAATGTCCCCTTTGCTTCCTCAGGAATTTTCCTCATGGGCTGTGGATCACTGACTTTCTCTCCTCCCCACCTGGCCTATCACCTACCCCCTGGGTTTTACCATGTGTGCCTTCTGCTGATTTCCTTCAGATTTTTGTTTTTCTTTAAATGGAGTCACTTATAATGGGAAATGGTGAGGGAGTACATTGGGGAAGCTGAAAAACCTTAATTTAGGTTTCTATTTGCTTCTTTTTATGTATTTTCTTTGTTTGTTTTGTACTGTTGAAAACTATCTTCCCAAATCTATTTTATTATCTCCCATAAATGAACATTTCATCTAAATTGTGGCATTCAATAGTTTCATACATTCTACTTCGAGGCAAAAAGCTGTGTCACTGTTGAATAAAATCCATTTGAATTTTCCTATTTCTATTCCCTAGACATCATCTTTCCCTGCTGCTGGAGGCCTCTGGTACATGATAGCTGCATTAACCATACTCAAAAATAATGTGCTATTGTTGATGTTGTTCCTAGTTCTAAATCTGTCTTTAATCATCTCATATAAAGAGGTAAACTTTTGAAGCATCTGAGGATTGCATACAAAAAGTACTGAAGGACAAACTTTCTCTTATTTCCCTGGGCACATTGATTCATCATTTTAGCAGGTCTCTAAAGGAATCCATGAAAAGAGACCCGTGACTATTTTTAACACAGCAACATAATTTAAATTCTAGTTCTGTAGGCTTGTAAACAAATTTGTATAACCACAACGGGGCATAATCTTCCCAATGGTATAGATACACTAATAAAGTAATTATGGCAAGGATAAGCAATTATAGGCCAAGCAGTAGAAATGTACCGCACATGGGTATGCACACGGGTAAAAGAAGAGTAGAATGCAGATAGCATCAGAGTACTAAGACTGCAGTGGTCTTCTCTACAGATCAACATTATCTGCCCAATTTTCCAGAATCTCATCATGAAATGCCATATTTCAAATTTATTATGCTAAGAGATTTAACAGTACTTTAATCCCCCAAATTATATACTCTTTTAAAAGGTGCTAAAAAATGTTCTGGAACATAGGGTGAGTATAATTTTTAGTCTATATTTACAAATGATTCATTGATTTATTTACATAGAACCTAATCAACATTTGATCTTGCATTTGCCAAAGTACAATTGCTTCCTTATTAATTCAAGCACAAGCTTTAATCCATTTAACAAGCTGCTGCAAACATTTATTGAAGGACTCTTATGTTTCAGGAATGCTATTAGTTGCTAGAGATATAAAACAAATAAACTCAGTCACTTCCTATAAAGTACGTAGTCTCAAGAGAATAGTCACACAATCATAAACAGCAACTAAAATATTAATTCATTCTTTTATGTACTAATTATTTGGTACCTTTTATGTGCAAGTTACTGTTGATATTTCGGTGCATGCATAAATTCTAGGACTCTGTTTATGTATTTGATGAACTGATTTCTTAGAAACCTGCATTTGTTTCTTAACATTATGATGTAATTAGCAATATTAATCTTTGAAGTCTTTCACTATTATTCATATTTTGCTCGTACTCGTTCACAAATTTGGCTGAGAATCTTCCTGAATGATACCTTTCTCATGTCCATGTACCAGTCTTTGGAGAGGCGGCTCAGTAGCCAGCTCCTGCAGCTCGCCTGATGCTTGTGTGTGCACCACCCACTACCTAAAGCTCCAGCATTAGCTGTTCCTGAAAGCTCTCCTGGTACTAGAGTGTTGCTCACGTCTCCTATTCCAACGCTCGGGGTTTCTGTAGGCTATGGCTTATATCTGATCATTTTACATTCCTGGAACTTGGAACTGTTCCTAGTAAACTCATTAGATGCTTTTTGTATGTAAACGCTTTTGTTTTTCAATATTGGATTTATAATGTCTTTTAAAATCCTTGACTGACACACTATATATTCTTTATATTACAAAGTTGAAATAAGTGAATTGAAAATGTAACTCTGATTATCCTCCCTCCAAATTGTTCTTTGTCTTTTTTTTAGGGGAATCATATGTGACAAGTAGAACCCTAGATTTGTCTTACGTGGAATTTTTGAAACATAAAACCACAGCATAATATGGACGTTTTGTCATTTCATAATATTTTAAAAATCTACACAAATATGTTAGCTTAGAACATTTATGAGAAGTTAAATGAATTTAAAGTTAATATGAAATGCTTTTGCATTAATGCATTATTTATAAACATTTCACTCATAATATTAATGTGCGAGGATAGAGTATATTCAAACAAACCTAAAGTTCATACTAATATTCTTTCTCTGAATAATACTATTAACTCATCCAATGGAAAAAGATGAATTTCAGTGCAGACTTTAAGCTGAAACAGGCCCTAGAACTCCATCTGTGTACATTTTTCCTGTGCTATTGAAGAGAAAAGCAGCTCAGGAGGTGAGTCAATGGAGGAACTTAACAGGTCAGGTAACATCTCAGACTAACTCGTGAGTCCTTAATGCAGAATTTACTGAGATTCCAGTTTCCTCAACACTTAATGCCTGTCTAACCACACCAAACTTTATTTATCATATTGAGATGTCTTCCATCAAAAGGAAAAATACAAATAGTGCTAACATTTCAAATGGAAAAATAAACATGAAGAAGGAGTGGAACTGGAGTGGAATGTCAGAACATTTTTGGTAAGCTATGCATCAATATTTATTCAGATATTTTCAAAAATGATCATGTACTTTCAACAGAAGAGTTAAACTCATGTCAATTTTTATGGGAGGGTGTATTAGGGACTGAACTCAAAGGTACTCAATCACTGAACCACATCCCCAGCCCTATTGGTTTTCATTTTATTCAGAGATGGGGTCTCACTGAGTTGCTTAGTGCCTCATTTTTTCTAAGGTTCACTTTGAACTCGTGATCCTCCAGCCTCAGCCTCCTGAGCCTCTGGGATTACCTGCATGCATCACTGCCCCTGGTTTAAACCCATATATCTTTAGTAAGAGTTCTATTGCTAGAAAATATGGAGCTCAAACTATGTCATGTTTCTTTATCTTCATAACTAAGCAGGTATTTATTTTTAGTTTAATTTTTTAAACAAAAAAAAATCAGACATATTTATGGAACATACTCTGGTATTTTGATACATAGATAGACTATGTAATGTTAAAACAGTTTGAACATATCTATCTCCTTAAACATTTTCCTTATTTGTTAACCTCTTGCTAAACTCCCCTTTCCTTGAGTAAACAACCTTGGGTAATCACCATTCTTCCCCCAACTTCTATGAAGTCAGGTTTTCAAATTTTACATGAGTGTGATCACACGGTACTTGTCTTTCTGTGCCTGGATTTGTCCCAATTAATAACCTCCAATCTCATTCTTGCTGTGGTAAATGACCAGAATTTAATTCTTTCTTCATGGCTGAGTAGTATTGCATGACATATGTGTGTGTATGTATATGTGGGATGTGTGTGTGTGTGTCCCGCCCACGTCCTGTGCAAGCAGTGGAAATGGGGTTGCAGTGGAATGGAGTGGCTGAGAAATAAAAAGAGGAATAAAATGGCAAAAAAAAAGTAGTTCCAAAATTGGGGGCAGGATGGGCAAGCTGATTAGATGGACTGAGCTTCTGGCAATATGGTGCACGCATATGCCTTCTTTATATTGGGAGACATCAAAGGCTTTCCATAAAATGTTCTTCTCCAAAAAAAGGTTAAAGTTGGGCTATTCAGTTCCTAACAGGTTACACCCATCTCTGGAGCTACTAGCAAAGCAGAGGGAAAGGTCACAGCGATAGGCAATCTATTGCCTTGGGAGAGCCACGGGAAGTCCCCATTGCCAGGCATGACTCTCCCTGCTCAGAGCAGATCCTCATGTATTTCAAAGATGTCTTCTTGTGTGTGTGTGTGTGTGTGTGTGTGTGTGTAAAATTTTGATTCATATAACACTTGTTTTAATTCCTTGAGTTTTGCAAACACTGCTGCAATAAACATAGAAGTGTATATGTCTATCAAATTATTTCATTTCTTTAGGATATACACCAACTAGAATTGGAATTGCTAGTTGATATCATGATTTTATTTTCATTTTCTCCATATTGAGTGTATGTTACCACCAATAGTATGCAAGAGCTTTCTTTTTTCCACATTCTCAAAAGCACTGTTTTATTTTTGATAGTTATCATTCTTACTGGATAAGGTGACACCTCATTTTAACTTTGATTTGTGTTTTCCCAATGGTTAGTGATGGTAAACATTATTTTATATACTTTTTGACCATTTGTATGTTTTCTTTTGAGTCACACCTATTCAGGTCTGTTGCCATTTTTTTAAAATTGTGTTATTTAGGCTTTTTGCTATTTAATTTTTGTAGTTCCTTGTATATACTGTATATCAACTGTATATATAACTCCTTGTTAGAAGTATAATTTAAAGATATTTTCCCTTTTGTAGGTTGCATCTTAAATCTACTGATTGTTTACTTTATTGAGCAGAAGAATTTAGTTTATATAATTTCATATGTCTTTTTTTCTGTTCTTTAGGGGACTTGTCAAAAGAAATCCTTTCCCATATCATTGACTGTAAGCATTTACCTTATATTATCTTCTATAGTTTCAGTTCTCACTTGGAAGACTTTGATCCATTTTGAGTTGCCTTTTATAAAATGGTAAAAAGTAAGGGTCTAGTTTCCTCTTTCTACATGTGGATATCAAAAATTTCCCAACTTTTATGAAAAGAGAGACCTTGTCACTAATGATGTAAAAATAAAAATAATTGTAATGAAAAACTATATATCAATGAATTTAATACCCAAAAGAAATGGACAACTTCCTGGACACATAGATTTTACCAAGATTGAATCATGAAGGAAAAGAAAAATAAATCAGTCAGAAGTAACAAGATTGAATCAGTAACAAAAATCTTCCAGGGACAGATAGATTCAGTGCTGAGTTCTACCAATAATCTAAAGAAAAACAAAGTGTAAGTTCTTCACAAATTATTTAAAAATGCTTACAATGAATGAACTTTTCCAAACCAATCCTATGAGATCAGCATTACCCTGATACCAAAAATAGGAAAGGAGAAACACACACACACACACACACACACACTCAGGATGGCTACTAGCCAATATGCTTGGTGAAACACATGGAAGGGACCCTCAGTGAAATACTATCAGAGTGAATCCAAGAGCACATTGAACATTTTCAATCAGGATCAAGTAGAACTCATCCCAGGGATACACAGATGGCACAACATAGGCAAATCAATAAAAGTGGCACACTGTTTCAAAAGAACAAGGACAAAAACCATACTATCACTTCAACAGGGTCAAAAAGACATGTAATAAAGTTCAGCACACTTTCATAATAAAAGCTCAGACAAATTAGGTATGACAGGAACATAACTCAATATTATAAGACCACATATCATATTCAAAGCCAGCATCAGACTAAATGGGGAAAAGCTCCTTCTCTCAAATCTGGAACAAGACAAGAATATTGATTTTCACATTTGCTTAACTTTGTAGCAGAAGCCTTAGCTAGAGCAATCAGGCAAGTAATAAAAGATTAATAATAATAGTAGATGGACAATTATATTATAAGGCCAAATGGGAAAAGAGGAAGTCAAATCATCACTGCCTTCAGATGATATGCTCCTTTAAACAGAAATTGTTGATGACTCCAACAAAAAAAATATTAAAGGTGACAAATAATTTCAGAAAATTTCCTCGATCCAAAATCAACATATAAAACTCAGGAAATTTTTATATAATGATAGCAAATTACCAAAAATAGGAATTATAATATAATCTCCTTTCAAACACTACCAAAAAGATACATAGGAATTTAACCAGAGGTGAAATAGTTCTACAATGAGAACAATAAACCATGGCTGGGAGACATTGAAGAGGACACTGGAAAAATGGAAAGACCCCCATGTTCACAGATTAGAAGAATCGTTACTGTTAAAATTTTAATATTACTGAAAGAATCAATGAAATCTCTATCAAAATACCAATGGTATTCACAGAGCTATAAAAATAATCCTAAAAATTTCATAGTCCAACAAAAAACTGTGAGTAGTAAAAGTAATATTCAACAAAGAGAACAAATCAGAGTAGAGTTACTTTAGATTAGGTAGAAGGGAGTGAAGGCAGGGAGGGGATATGGGGATAGGAAGAGAGTAGAATGAAACAGATGTTATTACCTTACACATATGTGACTGCAATGTGATTCCACAACCCGTACAATCAGAAAAATGAGAAATTATACCTCATTTCTTATGATATATCAAAGTGCATAAATGCATTCTACTGTCATGTGTAATTAATTATAATTAATTAAAACAAAATTTTTTAAAAAGGAAAAAATCAGGAGGCCTTATACTACTTGACTTCAAAATATATTAAAAAACTGTAGTAATCAAAACAGTATGATGTTGACACAAAACAGACACACAGACCAATGAAGAGAACAGGAGCCTGGAGGTACGCTCATGCATTTCAGTCCAGACTTTAGAGAGAGGTGCTGAAAACAGGCATTGTAAATAAACAAGCATCTAAAAAATCTTTTAGATCTAAATTTAATATAAAAGATAATTTTTCAAACATTTCCAAAAATGTAATTAAAAATTGTCCTTTAAATTATAAATCATATAATTTATTTTGTCACTTGGAAACTTATTAGGACTGAAGGGTTTCTCATTTTTTCTAGGTAATTTTAAGAACATGCAGAATACAGTTACCAGGTGTTTTTTTTTTTTTTTAATTAGTTGTTCATGGACCTTTATTTTATTTGCTTATTTATATCTGGTGCTGAGAATCGAACCCAGTGCCTCGCACATGCTAGACAAGCCCTCTACCATTGAGCCACCACCACAGCCCTACCAGGTTTTTAATTAATATAAGCTAATTGTTATTTAAGATTTTTAAAACTATATAAACTCTTACAGACTTTAAAAATACATATCCTAGCACTTATATGACAAGTGTAGCCATCCATTTATATTACTAGTATAATTCTCTAGTAACATATTTTAGTTTTCATATAAACTTTTCTGATGGTTTGGAAAATCCACCTCACAAGATCTCCTCTTTTGTTTTTAGTAACACTAGCTTGATATTTACCAGAGTGTCTCCCAATCCTACACCACATGGTATCATTACTTTATACTTTTAGCTATTTTTCACACTAAAAAATTTGCATATCATTCTTTATAATTCGACTTTTCCTCATTCTTTTTGTCAGTGTCTTCAACTACTTGAAATAAGGAAACAAAAACATTAAAATTATAACTGTTCTCTTTTTGAACTTACAGAGCATCAACCCTGTCATTACTTTATTTTTTCAATGATTAACATTAAAATCCTTTAATGTGCAGAGTCCTGTGATCGTTAGAAATATAACATGAAAAGAGTCACCATCTCTATCCTCAATAATACAATCATTCTCCAATGATGAAAAATCCATATTTTTAAAAAAAATCTGTGCATGTGTGTGCATCCATGATTAATATTGACTAATTGTTTCTGGTGTTGAGCCAAATGTAGATGATTTTACCTTAAAATTTAATTTCAGTTTGCAGATTCATATTAAACTTATTCTCATGAAATGGTAAAAAGAAGAGCTGTCAGGATACCAAGAACAAAGAATATTCAGAGCTAAAGTCCCATTTTTGAAAGTTATGTCAATAATAATAACTTTAAATTTATGCTTGAATATGATGATGTCAGTTGTAATGACTTATGGCCTGTGACACAATAAGAGCTATCACTTATATTTTGGAGATTTCCTGTGTAGGTAAATAAGTCATGAATGTGGTAAACATGCCATCTTTATAATTTTTCTTTCTTGTCTGTTTTTTTTTTTAATTCTATTTTGCCCATTCCTTACAATATGTTGTGCTAAAGTATTATTTAGCATTATTTTCAGAATTACATATGTATTTTTCTTATAAATGAAACTTTGTTTATGGAATTGACTAAGAAAGCTACTTTAAGGCACCCTACAATCTGCATTCTTCAGCTCACAAGAAAATCTGCAGACAGCCCAGGATAGCTACAGGGGAAGCAAGAACAAAGAGTCAGGATGTGGGAGACCTGGGATTGAACAATTGCCTAGATCAGTGTCATAGTCTGGAAATGAAGGTTTAGCAAAGCTGTAAAATAGGGTAGATAATTTAGGAAAATCTACAATTAATCTTGTAGTGCTCAACAAGAGAAAAATGTTTAGATATTTGCGATCTTTATTTATCCCTTGTAACCAATTAAATCTTTGCAATTTTTTCCACATACCAAGAAAGAGGGGGAATAAAGGGAGGGAGGCTTATATTTAAATTTATATTATCAAATATTTAAATAGGCAAGTCATTTTCATAGAAATAAAAATAGGCCAAATTTGGTACTGTAAATGACCAATAGTATTAGAGAAGCAAATGATGTCATAGTTCAGAATAATCAAAACTTATAGAAATAGTTATCAGAAAACTTCAATGAACAAATTATGGTATAAATGCTATAAAGCAAGAAAGTTATTGAAAGTATGCTTAAAATAGCTACATACCAATTTAAAATGTGAAAATATTTCTTAAAATAACATGAATGAGTTTATCAGAAAAATAATGAAATAAAAAGAATTGAAGCAAAATCTGGTTCTTTTAAAAAAACATTTACAGAATGGTTAAGCATTTAGCCAGGCTAATCAAGGAAATAAAGATACAAAAAATAAAAATATATATCAGAAATAAATGGGGCATTACCACTGATTCTATGAGGACTGAAGGATAATAAATAAATTATATCCATAAATTTTATAACAGAATAACTAGGTCAATTCCTTAAGCAACAAAAACTGCCAAAATGCAAAGAGAAATAGATATTTGAGTAGCACTATATGTATATAAAAGATATCAAATCAATAATTGAGAACATTCCTAAAAAGGTAGCCAAGACCCAGAGGGCTTCGCTGGTGAATTTTGTGTAGCATTTCAAAAATAATTAATACCAATTTTCCATGCATCTTCAGAAAGTGAAAGCAGAAAGCATATTTCTTAAGTAATACTTCTTAACTCATTCTCTAATTCTATCATCACACCAAGTGAAAATCCTATAGGGACATTATGGGACTCAAAAAAACATGATCTTTTGTTGCTTGTGGATTTAAGAGTGCACTAAAAGCACTGTCAAGACCAAACTTTCTCCCTGTGTTTTCTTTATGTCTTCCTCAAATTCCCCCAACGCTGTGTTCTAATATTCATGTACACATCTTTTATAAACTTGGGAAAGATAAAGGGAAAATCAGACATGTTTATGGAGATCAAGAGGCAGAGAGAAGGGATGGGTCAGGGGAGGCAATGCAGAATGACTTCTTAGAAAATCATGATATGTGCATGTATGAATAGACCACAGGGAATTTCACCTTTACGTACAAATAAAAAGAACCAATTAGATATACATGAATAGACAAGGGAAAGGGAATCTAATAGAGAAAGGAGTACAGGGGAGGGTAGAGAGGACAGGAAGAAAAATGGGAGAATAAAGAGAGGATTATGCGCAGAAATCAAATTCCATGCCTATAAGTGTTTCTTGGGATGAACCCAACTGCTATGTACAACTATACAGCTCTAATTAAAAAAAACACCAAATTTGTAGTTGTAGGAGAACCATGAAATTAATACTTGCTGTTCAGATTGCTGTAGCTTATACTTTTTCTGTGTGTTTCAAATCAGGTGTGTGCTGCAGTCTGGCTGGGCACAAATCACAAGCCACTGAAACAGGAACAAACTTTATTTCTGTACTCCACCAGCACATTCCACACATGTTCCCCGGGAATCCTCCCAAATGCCACACGGCTCCTCCAGGAACCAGCAACCGGAAATATCCCTCTTCCGGCACTTCCCCAACCAATGGGAACTCTCGGAAAATCCCCGCGAGAGCTCAAGCAGAACTCAACGGGAACTCGGCCAGAACTCAAAAGTCATCATCTTAATGGCTCGCTAGCGTCACCTCTCAACTACTACTTCTGGCAAAAATGCCATGCGTCATCCTGACTCGGCTGTGGCCCTCAACATCTCCCCCCTTCTGTTTAATTAAACAATAAGCAATGTGACTTAGGGACCGTGCTGGTTAGGCTGTCCAGTACTACATATGGTCCTTACCTGTCATCGGATGAGCTGACCTCAAGGCGTCAGCCTCCTGTCTTAGGTTGGTACCACTGCAATTGGATCATACCCATCACTGACTACCGGTCCAGCATACAGCCATACTTGTGGATAGGCCTTTGCACCAGTGGGGTAGTGAGGTTCTTTGCCTCACCTCTGTTGGCCCCCAAATTTT
>NW_025999977.1:51555458-51610283 GCF_001458135.2 Marmota marmota marmota
GAAGATGATCCAATACCTATGGCTGTATAGTTCCTTCACATCCTTCAGGATCCTTCCAATCTAATACCATTGCACTTCTAAGGGGATTAGTTGCCACTCCTAGGCCTCGACGTGTTTGAGTGGCTTGTTGTAATGGCCAATGTTTCGGCAATTCTTGACAAGATAGGATGCTAAGGTCTGCACCTGTGTCCAGTAGCCCATTAAATTCATGTCCTTGAATATTTAGTTTTAGCATGGGGCAAGAATCTAAATTTAAAGACAACATAGCCCAATCTACACCCATGGAGCCTAATCCCCTGGAACCTCTTTGTACAGTACGGCTGCAAAATTTATCATGCAGGCTGGGTATTTTTAATAACTGTGCTATTCTATCTCCTGGTGAAATTACTGATATACTTCTTGGAGAACTAGCTGTAATTTTTATTTCACCTTCATAATTGGGATCAATTACCCCAGGACTTATCATAAGTCCTTTTAGAGTAGAAGAACTGTGTCCTAATAATAAGCCTACTGTTCCTTGGGGAAGAGGTCCTTTTACTCCTGTGGGAATGATTTGAACTCCCATCAATGGAGTTAGTACTGCTCTGGCAGAGGCACAGATGTCCAACCCTGCGCTCCCTCTGGTTCGTCTGATGAGAGATCTGATGGATAATGTGTCCTGGGCACTACCCTGATGGTGTTGCTGGGTTCCTCCAGTGGCCCGTATATTTGTGGTCGTGGACCCCTGATCATTGGGCCCCCCCTGTCCATTTTTTGGCAATGGAGCCTGATGCCTCTCTCCATGATATCATGGGTAAACACCTGGTCCTTGTCTGTTTTTTGATAATGGAGTACCCTCTATGGTGGTTTGAGAACGACATTCATTAGCCCAATGTCTCCCTCTACAGCATCGTGGGCAAATACCCGGTATTCTACTCCTTTGATACCTAGCTTTGTTAAACCCTCCTCCTATTGGGCAATTCCTTTTAAAATGTCCTGTTTGTTCCCAATTGTAGCATGTTTTTGGCCTGGCATCTAAAGCCTGTTGTACTGCAGCTGCCAAGACTTGCCCTTGTTCATTAATGTCTCTACATAATTTAATATATGTGTTTAAATCTCCATGTTTCCATGGTCTAATGACCTCTCTGCACCAACAATTTGCTCGCTCATAAGCCAGTTGTTTTATTAATGGCATTTCTTTTTTTGTATCCCCAAAAACTCTGGTAGCTGTTTGAATAAGCCTATCTACAAATTCAGCGTAAGGTTCATTAGCTCCCTGTATTACCTTAGATAATTGACTTTGTAAATCTCCATGTCCTTGTAAAGTCTTCCATGACCTAACTGCATCTGCAGCAATTTGTGAATATATAGCAGGATCATATTCAATTTGTTGCCATTGACCCTCATAAGGTCCTTTTCCTAACAACATACCTAGATGTCTTTGAGGGTAACCGGCTGCTGCATTTCGCCTAGCCGTCTCCATGCAAAATTCCTCATTGGCTACCTTCCATAACAAATATTGTCCTCCATTTAGCAGATTTACACATGCTAGCCCAATCTGCTGGTTTCATGTCCAAATTGGTAATGGATTCAACCATGCTTACAGTGAAGGGTGCTTGAGGACCATAGGTTGTTACAGCCTCCTTTAACTGCTTCACTGTTTTGAAATCTAAAGCATTGTGAATTCACTGCCCTCCTGCCTGCTCAAGTACAGGGCATGCTAATCTTTGAGGTTCTGTCTCAGGATCCCATCTATCAACTACAGGGGTTGAGGGCCACTCAGCTGTCTCCATAGGTGGAGCTGTTGGTTGAACTACACCCTCTGGTGATAGAACAGAATTAGTAGCAGCCTCCTGTTGTAGCTTCCCCCCCCGATATCTGTTTCTCCTCTAAGCTTTCTTCCTTTGTATTTTCTTCCTCTATCTGACTAGCTCGAGAGAACTTCTCTTTTGCTTGATCTAACATGTTTTCTACCATAGTCTGGACCTCTAACAATTTACTTAACACTCTTTCAGTTTGTTTTTTACTAATTTCTAATCTACTATAAAGATAACGCAATCCAACAAGATAACACAAAACAAAACGAAACAGAATAAAACAAAAACGGAACGAAAAATCGTTGTATCAATTTTCCTATTTTCTTGACATGTGCATTTGTGGTCTATTTCTATCTCTTCCTCAGGGGCAAACAACTTCAAACCTTGAGCCAACCATTTTTCCCAGTTTGCCTGAGAAAGTTCTAGGGATAGGCGGCTTGAAACAAAAACAAAACAAATCAAAACAAGAACACATTGTTTTTTGAAATGGTCACCCCATTCTCTCCCCTTCCCTCAGGGGAGAGCAATTTCACTTAACTCCAAGCTTCAGGCGTTCCCCATATGGGCCACCAAATGCCACAGTCTGGCTGGGCACAAATCACGAGCCACTGATGCAGGAACAAACTTTATTTCTGAGCTCCACCAGCACACTCCACCCATGCTCCCCGGGAATCCTCCCGAACGCCACGTGGCTCCTCCAGGAACCAGCAACCAGAAATATCCCTCCTCCGGCACTTCCCCAACCAATGGGAACTCTCGGGGAATCCCCGCGAGAGCTTAAAAGCAGAACTCAACGGGAACTCCGCCAGAACTCAAAAGTCATCATGTTAATGGCTCGCTAGCATCACCTCTCAACTAGTACTTCTGGCAAAAATGCCATGCGTCATCCCGACTCGGCTGTGGCCCTCAGTAAGTGTGTACCATTTATACTGAGAACACCACAGAAGGATCTGTCCAAAGTCAAATGATTTTAATTTTTATGTTTTGGTTTGTAACAAATTATAGTAATTTCTTGCACATTTTTGAAAATTAGTTATATGAGTCTATGTATCTTCTTCTAGATATAATGTAAAAATAAAAATGTCATTGGCACAAAAAAAAGTTTTATCATAAAGAAATGACAAATGTTGGAGGAAACAGGTCTGTTTAAGTTGATTTTAACATTTCATAACATATACCTTCACACACAAATTATCCCATTAATAGATGACACTTTTAGGTTTCTATTACCAATTAAAAAGAGACTTAATCAAAAATAAAAAATTACAAGTCTACTGACTCTGGAGATAAATTAGCTTTTGATGCCAGTTATCCCAGAAGAGACTGATTTAAATCAGAACCTTTCCTACATTTAATTGTAAAATCTTATTTACAACAGAGAGGAATGAGGCTGCATGGGAAGATGAGTCTAGTGAGAAAGAACTAGGGAGTTACATTTTTATACATATGTGCTGATGTGTGTAAATTCTGGTGCCAACATACTTTTTCTAGTAATGCACTGAAGAGGGCACCTGTCCACTGCTAGCTGTAGTGTACATCTTAGGCTTCATTATGTAAGTTCAAACTTGTAGGGTATCAACGTTATTGAATTCATTAGTATTACCATTTCCCCTCTTTATACTCTTTTACCCCATTAATTGTTGACAATTTGTATTTAACTTTCTAAGGTATAGATTTTTCCCTATGGTTTTTGTCATTTTGGCTTCGAATAGATATTTTCATCATTTTTCTAGGTAGCTACAGTCTGTGGTGCCTGCCACATCTTACACCAACTATTCTTTGGAAAGTACGTCATGAATCTCGATCACCGAGAATTGCCTTTATGCATTCGCAGTTGCCAAGCACTCATTACCTCACACTTACAGTAACTTTGTGTCATTTTTCTGGTTTTTGGTGATAAATAGGCACATTCAGTCTATCATCTAAAAAGCAGACATTAGGAAAATTGTCTAAGCCCACAGAGAGCTGAGAATGTCTTTCAGATGACTTCACACAGATGAATGACAACCGGGCAGGATGTAGCATTTTGGAACACAAAGTATTTCTCTAAAACCTCTATATATGCTGCTAAAAATCTGGCATTGAATTTCCTAAATAATCATTTTACTCTTTTCAGATAGTCCCTTTTCTTCTTCCTGATCACTGGTTGTTTCTGTTTCTCGATGGCAAGATGTTCTTTGTACTTACCCTAGGACTAGGAGTCTTTCCACTTTTTTCTTAATCTATTTTTATTGTTTCTATTTATCATGTCAAAAACCAAGAAGGACACATTAATATTTACAAAATCAGTTTGGTTTTTTATCATCTCTCTTTATGTCCTATTAGATTATTAGAAAATAAAACATTGATTTTTCTCAAATATCCCTACATATATTAAAAAAAATATTACCAATATAGTATAAGATGACCCATTCCATATTTTCATCTTTACTTATATTTTATGATTTAAAGATTATCACTCAAGTTTTCTTATTTGATTTTACCTGCTGAATCATTTTTCTACTCTTTTTAGTTAATTTTAAGAATATTTTATTTTAACTGCATCATGTAAAATCAGCATATAATTGCAGTTTAAATTTTCCTGTTGACTACTTTAATCAAATGTTCACTAGCTCTCTCAAGACAGCATAATTAGAACAAGATAATAGAAAACCAATATTATACAAAAATTCAAGACAGTCTGATTTGGGTGCATCACATTTGTGACCTTTTTTCTTTATTGTGAGCCTGGCTATTTGTAGGCATTTCCTTAAATAGAAAAGTAAATGCATAGTTATTTGGTAGCAGCCTTTCTTGAGAGATGGCACATGCTTTAAGCATGGGAGGAATGTGACACAGCAAAAATTATAAATCTTGGAAGCAGCAAGATCATCCTTCAGAGATAGTTCATGCCAGCTTCCCGGCTCCCTTCTGGACTCAGCGGAGCCTTGGGTCACTGCCCTGGGGCCTGCCAAATGTGTTTTGGTTCTCGCTGGCCATAAAGACTGAGCTAAATTTTTCAATTCTTGGTTAAATAAATTGGGATGCAAATCTAACTTACAGATGGGTAGACTGGCTTCTTCCCAGGTTTTGATCTAATTGCTCTCTTTTTACCGGCCAAGAAAACAGATCTAGTTATCTGGGCATGGGTACAAAGGGAACGGCAGAGGTCACAGTGTTTCCTTGCTTCCCACCGAACTTCTACTCACAGTTCTTTGTTACTTCATAAAGCGAGGAGTGAATTTTAGGCAGATTCAAAGCAGCATAGGATTCATGATCACCCTTGTTAAAATAAAGCAAAATCTTGACACCTGTTAAAAATGCCAATTGATCCAGAATTAGTGGGAATTTATAGCTGGTGAAGAGACTCAGGGCTCAGTGGATGGAAAGTCTCAGAGGACTCATTAAGGATCGGGGATTCCCACTGAACAGGCCTTCTGCTGGAGGTGGGACAGGGCTGCAGACTTCACCTGACAGATGCTGAGGGAGGAGGAGCTCAACCAGAGAACCAGGGCAATCACTTATCAGGAGTAGAAATTCTCTCTAAATCAACCACAGGAGTCTTCCTAAAAGTGGGCTACACAAGCCAGTAAGACTAGGAACCAGGGTTGAGACCTCTTTGGAAAGAGAGCAGTTGTAGAGAGAAGAGGTCCTGGTCACCTTGTTATGTTGTAACTGAGAAGAAGGTGGGAGGGCCCTTCCCCTTCCAAGACACAGCCATGTGCCAATCTGGGAATAGCGCCATGGAAACATGAGATCCATCTCAGAGAACATAAACTATGCTGCGGATCACTGTATACTACATGGTGTTGTTCCCCTAATAGCAAGAGTAGAAAAGTTCAGAAATCAGGGTCAGAGGCGAAAGTGATTGACCAATTGTTCTTTTAGTGGTTTATGTCATTTTCTGAGTCCTTGCTTCAGACTCTGTTTCTATTTTAATGTTTATATATGAACTTCTATTAAATGAAATCAAGGATGAATTACATTTTTTTAAATCCCCAAAGTGTTTTCAGGATAGTGGAAACATTTTACACAACCATCAGCAGTTTATAAATGTTTCAGTCTTACCGTATCATTCATTGCCAGCATGTAGCATAATCAGCCTTGGGTTCTTGTCCTTGTATTAGGTATCAGTGGCACATCACTATAATTGAAGGTACATTTTTCCAATGACTAATAAGTTGAGCACCTTCACTGTGTTTGTCATCCTTGTATATGACTTAGTGAAGCATCTGGTAAAATTCTACCCATAATTTTAATTTCATTATATTGTTGAAGTATTTTTATGTATCCTCAACACAAAACTCTTTATTAGGCAAATGAAAATCAGGCTTTCATCACTAAGTATGGTGTTAGATGTAGGCTTTTCATTGGTACCTTGTATCAGGTTGAAGAAATTTCATTATATTCCTAGTTTATTGACAATAGAGGTTGAATATCATCAATTTTAAGTCATCCTTTTTCACTGTTTTCTACTTTTTCTACTGTTGTTGTTGATGTTATTTTATGAATGTTTTAACTGATTTTATTATTATTATTTTTAATTTTGTGAATGTCTTGATTGGTTCTTATTGTTACACCAAATTTGCTTCATGGAAATACTAAGAAAGAATAGTCTTTTATGTTGTTTTGCCTATTACAGTTGTTTTATTTTTATTATGGTAAAGTACATATAGTCTAAACTTTGCCTTATTGACCATCTTTAAGTGGACATTTCTGGGGCACTAAGCATAAGGAGCCATAACTCCGTCTATTGCCATACTTTTCCCACCTGCCCCAGCTGCAACTCTGTACTGTGAAGTGCCAAAGCCTCATTTCTTCTTCCCCACAGACTGTGGGAACTGAAGTTCTACTTTCCATTTGTATGGACTTGAGGACACTAGGAACCTTACCAAGTGGAATCAGACATTTATCCCTATATGGATGGCTTATTTTTTATTTTTTTTAGTTGTAGATGGACACAATACTTTTATTTTGTTTATTTATTTTTATGTTGTGCTGAGAATCCAACCCAGTGTCTCAAAAGTACGAGGCAAGTGCTCTACTACTGAGCCACCACCCTGGCCCCTATATGACTGGCTTATTTTACTTAGCATAATATTCTCAAGGTTCACCTGTACTGTAGCATGGGTCAGAATTTTCTTCCTTTTCTAAGAATGAACAAAGCTTCATTGTATATTCAGACCACAATTAGTTTACCCATTTTGCTGTCAATGGACTCTTTGGTTGCTTCCACTTTGGGGGTATCTTGACTAATGCTGCTATAAGTACACAAAGGGAATTACTAAATTTTAGTAAATTGTTGGATTAAATTTTCTATTTTTATTTTTGTTTCTAGATTCTTTGAAAATAAGTTAGTGAGCCTCTCCTCTGAATTCTCTGTCCATGCAGTTCTGTCCTGTTGGTACTACAAACTCTAGTCACCATGGTCTTCCTACACTCGAAGGTTCATTGCTTCAACTCCGAGAGTCTATCTGACTTTTGTGGATTTTTCTTTCCTGTACCAGGGTCTGGTAATTCTCCTAACACAACAAGGTAAAACATTCATAGGATTCACTTTGTTTGCCGCCTTTTGAAGATCAATGTTCTCTATCATCACCTGCTGTCTAATAGATTCAAAATGATTATATTCTATTGTGTGTGTGTGTGTGTGTGTGTGTTTCCAAGTGTTAATTGAGTCCCTATGGCTTTATCTTGCCTGGAGGTAGAAGTCTAATCTCTATTATAAAAATTTTAAATCTTTTTTTTTCCTTTTAACTTTACTAAAATGTATTTTTGTTAATAATGTAAGGCAGGAATCTAATATAATTCCTCATTATGAATAAGCAGGGATCAGAGCACATTTATCAAATATGCCGTTCTCATTATTACACTGGTACCTGATATTTTACAAGTAATATATTTAAATCCAAAACAGTCACTTGTATATATTTATCATACTAGTTAAGTAAATCTAAGTGAGGTGCTGTTACCCTGGTAAGTTTATTTGCTTCATAAAAAATCTGAGGAACAAAAGAATTATCATGTTTTTTTTTAATATACTGAAATAAATGGCTGACTTGGGAGCATAATTCATATGGCAGAATTCTGATTGAAATGTTTCTCACTCTATTATTTTCTAGAATTCTTTGCCCTACTTGGATTGATTAAGTACTTTTTCCCTTAATATAAAACTGTTTTAAAATGTGTCCAGCCCTCATAAGCAGGAAGTATTCCTCCCTTAATCAAAGACTTGTGTTTAATGTATTGACCGTTTTTTAACCTCTTTATTTACCATAGTTATTACTTTATATCCTCTCATTAAATGGCCTTATAACTGAATATTTTTGTTACTTGGATAACTCAGTTCCCTAATATGGTTACAGTAGCTGCTTTCAAATTATTTAATGGTAATGAGTACTGAGTTAATGTGCTCCAAATTCTTTTCTAAAGCAAAGCCCTATTAACCACATTCTGAGAGTTACAGGCAAAATATTTCATTTTAGACATTGATGGCATTGATATGTGTCATAGCTATAGCACCATGGAAAACTTCTAGATCAATCTGCATATACATGCATATAAATATTCAAAGGAACATTAAATATACATATATAAATAATTTTTTAACATGGCAATAATTGTATCACCGTTGAACTGTACTGTGCCATCTTTAGTGTATGATTTATTTAAATATTGAGATTATTCATTTTCAGTCTTATTGGGCTAGAGGTATTTACATATATGAAACTCAGAAAGGCTGATTAACTAAACTTTTGCCACACAGTTAAAATGCTGCTGCAGAAAGTCAACCTCAATCTTTTCTGACTTTATAATTTATGCTGTTCACTTAGATGCACTCTAAGGTTGTAAACTGTTAATTATTATACCTCAACAAACTATGCATAGCATGCTAGTAGATTTGAAGTGCAATAGAAAGTGTAATGTGTGACCCAATTCACTTAAACCAGTAGCAGTTTTCTCTCATGCTGTGTGGTTGGGTTAAAACAAATTATCTCTGCTTGGAGATAGCATCAGTTTTTCAACAGCTCTTAGAATTTTATTTTTCTACCTGCCTATGCTCCCGTGTAATAAATGAGTTTAGATGAGAAAGATGAGCCCACTTAGATACAAGCATACAGACCTATTTCTGACATTATCTCGCAAGAACAAATGTTTCCACATTGTTTTACACTATCAAAATGAACACACGCAAAAATAACGTGTATGATCATGAATATCTGTCTTGATGGTTAAATCTCAGACATGAATGAGTGGGAAAACACTACAAAAGCAGAAACTCTGACATACTGTCAGGGACTGCCTAAGATGGTGATGTGATGCAGAAGACCACCTCAGGACTGGGGTACTTGGGTGCACATGGGCTCCAGGGAGGTATTAGATACACTTTCAAATCTCTGAATGGCTGTTGAATGGATAAGAAAATATTATGTACTGTGTCATCCCATAAATCTCTTGTGAGGTAAGGGAGAAAGATTACAGTAAGGAAACGTTGATACAGTATTATTGTTCTGTAATGAAAACATTGATACAATATTAAGAATGTAATCAGCTACTCCAGCTTCTTGAAGTGATCAAATGGAAGGCGGTCACCAAAAATTCAATCATGATCATATGTCTAAGGTTCTGTAACCTTAAAAGCACTGGTTCTATAAACTCTTCGTAGCTCCTTTCTCATTCTGGTGTCCTGCATTTTTTAGGATAAGAGGCTTTTCCATTTTATTTCCTTTACTTATTCAACCACCAATTGCAAGTTAGGAATTTACCTATAGGTGGCAGTCAGATTGGATAACCTTTACAATTAAAATTTGTGAATTTCAAAGTTTCAGAACAAGGGAAGAGTACAGACTCTAAGCTATAGATTTCCACTTACTAGGACACCAATCTGGGATAACTGACTTTTAGAGTTGCTCCTATACCTGCATATTAAGGACAAAAGAATGTACACAAAATTATGGGTGAATGAATGACAATTGTGAAAATCTAAACTACAAGTGGCATTAGTGAAAATTACACTCTTATTCCCTGCTGTTTATTTCACTAGGTATTAATTTTTATGAAAACAGGGTAACCCTCTTTTTCTTTTCCTGTATTCTTAATACTTCAAAGTTCTGATAATCATTCCATCTCAAAACAAACAAGCAAACAAACAAACAAACAAACAAAGAATCTTGGCTGTGTTTCAGAAGCAAATGATAAGAAAAATACTAAGTTCACAAAAAGAAGGAGTAACTATTTGGAATGGACTTGGAAAAGATGGAAATAATGTTTATTTATTTATATTCTCTTCATGGACTTGCTCAAGCAACCTATGAAAAACAATTTTATTTGTCTGTCATTTATCTACATTTCTAAATGCATATGCATTTGATTTTTTGCTTTGCTCTAAGCATGTTTGTTGTATGTTTGTCTCTCTCCTTCTTCACACTCTCCCTTTTGGGATAGAGAGTTCTGGATCTTGGCGAGCCTGGTGGGGAAGGGCAGAGTGGGTTCTTCTGCCTCAATGCTAAATTAGATCTGGTTCTGAGAGGACTCGAGATGAGTTTCCGTGCTTTCCTACATGACTTGGTTCACAAAGCATACTTTCTGACTAGGTAGGTAGTTGGAGCTGCAGTCCTAAATGGGAATGAAATATTTCTCACCTAGAAACCCAATATTGAGCTATGGATTTCAGTTTTGAATACCAATGAGATAACCACTTCCTGGCACATGACATGTTCGTTTCACTTGATTGCAGGTCAGGAAGTCTGCCTAGCTCTGTGCTCATGTATCCCTGCTGCTCTGAGACAAGGAAAAACAGACTAGGGTGAAGAAAATCACGGGTGCCTGGTATGAGCGGGTGGGGTTTTCAGTCTTCAACAGAATATCTGTGTAATTGTTGCCCTGGAGAAAGCAAGGCCAGGGTTCTGTGCAGCAAAGGATGTTGAGTTAAGAACAGGAAGGCAGTGAGGGCAGTCACAAGGGGACAGTTCAGGAGATTTTGCCCATGATGCTAGTGACATCCAAGTGAAGGTAACAGGGGCCATAAGATATGAACGTGGAGCTTGGATAATTTCCTGACACATTACTGAACAAGCTTTTCAAGCTCCTTCCCCAAGGACTTCCTTTTCCTTGCACCTGTGGTTTGGACCCACCTTTTCCTGAGGTCTCCAGTCCTCTCACCACCTCCAGATGTGGTTGAAAAGCCCCTCTTGCCCCCACTGCGTCACCACGCAGCTCCCGTCCCCCCTTCCCCTCACTCTCCTCCACTCGTCACCTGGTCTGCAGAGTCCTCATTTGTGCTGGGGGACCATACTTCCATTTTTTTTTTTCCTGGAATAGTTCATATCTATAGGTTAATTGTCAAAAGCCCCCTGTGGTAAATAGCCAAAGTGCTGTCTCCCTAACCTCTGGCATGTGCTTGTTTTATGTGGCCCAACCCTAGACCACAAATACCAAGAAGGAAGGAGCTTTTCTTACCTGTGCTCACTGCTGTCTCCTCCAGGGCCCACAGCAGTGCTGGGCACAGAAAGTCAACGAATCAATAAGTGAATGTGAGGGTTGTGTTCTGACCCTGGGAACATGAGGAGCACCTCTTCCTTTGCTAACTTCCCCATGTACATGAGGTCTAGTCAGTGAATAGAGGCCTCTGGAGGATTCTGTAAACAGACAAGAGACCCCCAAAGCCTGATCTGCTGTGAACCAGAGGATTCTGAGATTTCTGGGTGGGTAACACAGAGAAGACTGTGAGGGAAGCTCTCAGTCCTGAGTCCCAGATGGAAAAGCTAACCATGTGGAAACAGGAGGTCTAATCTTCCAATTGCCTTACTGGACAAGATGGACTTATCACTAAACCTACAAGGACTTAGTGTGAAGGGACACAATCACTGATAAACCCCTGCTAATACACACTTGCCTCACTTACAGATGTCTGTCCACATAATGGTGAATGAGTTTCACTTCTAAAGAGAGTAAGTCTTAAAAACCATCTATTTTCTCATCAAAATCACAGAGTATTGATCATGTGTTCCTTGCATGGTGCAGAACAGAGGGTTATTGTTTTAAATGGAGGCACTCAGGAAAAAAAAAACTCTATAATTCAAAAAAATTTGTTATAGAATTAGAAATCAAAATATTCGTTTCCTCGAATATGCTCAGAATATGCAGCATAAATCACACAGAATGGGAAGAAATGAACAAAAATGGGATTTGGGGACTTTAATGAGCATTTGGGATTGGTACCAAATTAAGAATCAGAAATCTAAAAACTTTGCCAAAAGTTTGGAGTAGCCATGATCTAAACCGACATTCAAGGATGCAGAGGTGTAGTTGTAGACTTAGGGCAACAGATATCCAAGTTCACAGTTTGATGGCTCCGTGACAGGCTGAACATGATGGCCCTGCCTCCAGACAGCAAAAATGCAGATAACTGAGATGATTAAAGATGGATGTTTGGAGACAAACTGAAGTCAAGACATGTCAGTCCCAATATGAGAAAAGGCATACCAAGAAAGCAATGATGTTGGGCATGGGGGTGCACAGTCGTCATCCCAGCGGCTCAGGAGGATCGTGAGTTCAAAGCCAGCCTCAGAAACTTAGCAAGGCCCTATATAAAATATAAAATAGCAATGGGTTCTGACTCAGTGGAAAAGTGCTCCTGGTTCAGTCCCCAGTACCAGAAAGAAATAGCAATGATGATAAATAAAGCCAAGAGAAGTTTAGTCACTCTAGCCAAAAGGACAGTGCACAGGGGAGGATAATGACAGGACAGGCCGTCCTCAGGCCTGTGGAAAATCACTAACTGGGCTCTACCTCAGGATGGAATGGATGATCCCTGTCATATTGCTTGCCTTAGTCATAAAGGCTTCAAGTGCAGACTGGAGCTGAACCTGGAAGAGGCATGTTTCCTTGGAAACAGCTGGAAAAAAAGAGAATCTAGAAGTACAGTTACTGGACTCAGGTGGAAGCCTAATGCTTACTTTTCAGGCAAAAACTAATAGTTTCAGAGACTACAGATTGCCTTCATTTGTAAAACAGTGTTTTATCAAAAAAGAAAAGACCAAACTGTGTCCAAGTGTTAAGGTCAACAAAGACAATATAGAATAGGCTCAGAACTAAAGATTAAATTGCTTCAGCTGAAAATCAGGAGACAGAAACACCACCAACTACTAGATAAGAGTCTCGCCATGGCCTTGAGGAGCAGTTATTAACAATTAACATGACACCCTACATTTTATACACAGGTATACAAGTGTATAGGTGGTTCCCAACTTGCCATGGTGTAACTTAAAATGTTTGAACTTCATGGCAGTGTAAGATCAATATACACTCACTCGAAATTGTACTTTGAATTTTAATCTTTTTCTAGGCCAATTATAGTTGATAAAGATACGCTCTTGTGATGTCCAGGAGCAGCAGTAGCTAGCTGCTGCTTCCACAAATCATGAGGGGAAACAATAATGCTGTACAGTGTACTGTGCTGCTAAGATAAGATGCTTATAGAATGCTTATAGAATGCTTATATCATGCTAGTGACATCCAAGTGAAGGTAACAGGAGCGATAAGATATGAACATGGAGTTTAGATAATTTCCTGACAGATTACTGAACAAACTTTTCAAGCTCCTCCCCCAAGGAATTTCTTTTTCTTGCACCTGTGATTTGGATATGCCTTTCCCTGATTTATATTCCAGATATAAACAATTCATAAGTTTTGAGTTGTGCACCACAGAAAGTGGAGTGATGAAGGCTTGCAGAGCCCTGCTTCATCCTGCCCAGGACAGGAGTCATCCCTTTGTGCAGCGTGTCCATGTAGTATATGTTACATGACTGTTAGTCACTCAGGAGCTGTCTTGATTATCAGATGATTATTGCAGTATAGCTTGTATTCAAGTGACCCTTCTTTCATTGATAATAAATCCAAAGTGCAAGAACACTGACACACTGACACAAGTTTCATAGAACATGAAAGGACAGATTTACTCTAGTAGTATGAGGCAGCACTGCAGGATATGTGAGAGTAAACATAGTATACTTAGAATTTGGTTTTATCTGTGGTGTCTGGCATACCCTAGGGATCTCGAAGCATATCCCTGAAAAAAATTGGGGCTAAAGGGGTCTCTTGTTTTGTTTTTTGTTTTTTGTATTCTGTGTGTATACAAATACACACATACATATAATAAATTTTTATTTTCTATTGAGTTTTTCCTTTAATGTGATGCATCACTTTTTTGTAGTTAAAATATAGATAAAACTTATTTTTTATAATATCTAAAGAGTCTAAGAGAAGTTAATTTCAATGACTGTTTCAAATAAGTTGAACAGATATAAATATGCAATCAGGGAAATAGATCCCAGTTTAGAATTAAGATGTATTCATCAATTAAGATGTATTCAGAATCTGTACCACAGAGAGGGGGCGGGGAGAGGCAGAGAGAAGCTTTGCTCAATTAAAACTTTATTTTTGACTTCAAAAATATTATTAATCTTATTTAGCCTGTGTAGTTCTTAAAAAATAAAAATTGGGGGGCTGGGGTTGTGGCTCAGCAGTAGAGTGCTTGCAGAGCATTTACTGGGTTCGATCCTCAGCACCACATAAAAATAAACAAATAAAACAAAGGTATTCTGTCCAACTACAACTAAAAAATAAATACTTTTAAAAAAATTAAATGAATAAATAAAAATTGTACTACCACCTAGTTCACTGTGTCTATAAAGCACTCTCATTTTATCAAGTATGAGTGTATGGCTGTCCCAGATCTGAGCTCGGCAGGGACAGAGCAGGTTCCCATAGGTCAGTAGGTGCCATGTCTACTCCCCACCTGAAGCAAGCTCCCGTGCTACCTGGGCCTGGCTCGCACTGAGCCTGACTTCTCGGTGTTACTCATAATAGTCCATCTTCCTCTCTGTGCCTTCCTTCTTAACAGATAGGTTTAACTTATTTATTATTTCTTTTTCCTCCCCAGTCAATAATTTTATCTTTAACACAAAGGATGGGAACCAAGAAAGGCCATCTCTTCATGACTGATTTTTGATTCTAATTGGCTATGTCACAAGCCAACCATAATGCCATGTGGCATGATAACAGCTTCTCTGTTGAGAAGGAGATTCAGTGATTTTCTTCATCATTGTTGGCATCATTCCAGTGATGTTTTAGTGCCCTGTTATGGGCCATAAAATTTCCAGCGATTTTGAGATTAAGAACACGAACACTATAAATTGGACTACATAAAAACTCACAAAGACAGTGAGCTATGGCTTCTTTTGTGGAAGATTTCTGAGATGAAGTGAGAATGTAAGACAAGAGACGTTCACCGATTAAAGCATCCTTAAATGTCGACATTGAAAGGTATTTTAGAGGGTGAACATTGCAATTAATTGACATTATCCTCACCATTTTCTTTAAAAAGCTAATGTAGTATAAGAAAAGAGCTACAGATTTGAATTCAGAAAAACATAAATCTGGCCCTTGGTTCCCTTATACGCCAGATGTTTGACATCAGACAAATTGTTTAACTCTCTGATGTTCAAGTCTTTTATGTATAGAAAGGAGAAAATGAAGCCTAATTCTAATTCTGTCATGAGGATTAATAATGTTTAATTATATTAATGTAGGCACAGTGACTGGTACTAGCTCTCATTATTAATCATGGAATTCTGATGTGGGCAGTCGCAGCTTACTAGACCTGTACTTAGACATAATGATTTCATTTCTATCTTAGAAGAGTGAGGTGAAATTCACAGTAGCAGGAGCTCATTTTCTTGCCCCTTGCTATGCCAGAGACTCTGAAGTGCTCACTTCAAATCCATCCAACAGCTCATTCATGTGCATTGCCATGATTAGTTCTGATTTGTATATAGACACTGAGGCTTAGAGAGGTAAGGTTGCCAAAGTTCACTAGCAACTGCCACAACAGCATCCAACATCTCATTTCTGACATCGGAGCCTGAGTTTATAAGCATGAAGCTATACTTTCAGCTGAAAAATCTGGCTGAATTGAACAGAACATGAGTCTCACATATGTGATGCTGATTTTGAGCCCCTTAGATGATATTTCTGCTTTTCTCTTTCTGCATTTTTGTTTTTCTCTTTCTACATATAGGAAAAGTTTGAAAGACTCCAAACGTTAGCATATCATGGATTGATGTCTTGGATGCTGCTAAAGAGGTGATAGAACATCTTGCCTTATCAATTTTCAAGAACACCATTATATCCTTTATCAGATTTAGGAAGTATATATGTTAATGCAAAATAGCTTTGCAATGACTAAAAATAGTGTAGACAAATGACTGAACTCATTTAATAATACTAAGAAATGTAAAACAAGTATTTAGGTCAAACAATTCTCTAGGGAGTTCCTAAAGTATTCTTTACCAAAAAATAAAAAAATAAATGCAGATTATTTTTAGCATGATATATGACTGTGTAAAGAATGTACTTATTTTGAATGTTAATTTTTAAGTGTCTGATTCACTGAATTGCAATTTGCCATCTTTGTATTTTCAACTGCAAATTGAAGGTTTATAAAAATTTCTGTTTCACAAATGACTTTATTTTATAATATATGATAGTAATTATAATCACATATTTATAGTACTTTAGAATCCTATTTAGTACAAGTTTTGTGAGCCTATTTGTTAAGGCAACACTACAAATTCTCTTGAAATTCTCTGATATGTAAAACTACAGTGCAACCAAGAAGTTCCTTGTTTCCAAATCCTTCCATTCTGTAATATCCATATTGATTTCCTATAGCACTGGTTGGGTTCCAGGGGAACAACCTCTAATGTGAAGATTCACATGTAGGAAGTTTCCTGCGTAGTGCTCTAGTGATCAATATCTGCAGGAGGCAGTGAAATAGCAGGACTGGCAGTGAAAGGCTGGTCCTGGGGCAGTAACAACAAGGATTCAGAAGGCCCTGTGGAGGCCCTGTAGCTGGGAGACCCCTGCCACATTGTTTTGAACTGGGGAAGGGGGCAGCCCCCTCCATCAGGCCCTGGATGTGGCTACATCTAGGAAGGCACCATGACCTGTATGTGTGTGTGTGTGGGGGGGGGTTCTCAGCCTGGGGGCAATTACTTGTGGCAGCATGTGGTGCATGCTACTCAGAGTGTCTGGGGCATGTGCCCCTCACCTATCAGGTTCCTCAGAGATGGCCTCAGCCAAGGCGAGGGCCCCTGGACACCACACACTCCCAGGTGGCTTCCAGCCAATGCTCGACTGATGTGGGAGTATCACAGACTGGCCCTTTGTTCTGGACTGAATTGTGAACTCTTTTCCAAATGCATATATAGAAGTCCCTCACCTTCAGGCAACTATTTTGGAACAAGGGTCTTGAAAAGTGATTAAGGTTAAATGAGCTCAAGGAGTGGAGTCCCATTCTGGCAGAACTGTTGTCCTTGAAAAAAGAACGGGTACCTGATACCTCTCTTTCTACTCTGTGAGGCCACAGCGAGAAAGACTCACATGTGGAAAGGGGGCCATCTCCAAAAGCCAACCCCTGCTGGAAGCTGGATCTCGGACTTCCTAACTTACAGAAGTGTCACAGAATCAATTTTGTTTTTCAAGCCACAATGGATGATACTTTGTTGCAGCAGCCTGAGAAAATTTTTTTTTATTTTTATTTTTTTTATTTATTTTTTATTTTTTTAAATTTTTTTTTATTGTTGGTTGTTCAAAACATTACATAGTTCTTGATATATCATCTTTCACACTTTGCTTCAAGTGGGTTATGAACTCCCATTTTTAGCCCATGTACAGATTGCAGAATCACATCAATTACACATCCATTGATTTACATATTGCCATACTAGTGTCTGTTGTATTCTGCTACCTTTCCTATCCTCTACTATCCCCCCTCCCCTCCCCTCCCCACCCCTCTTCTCTCTCTACCCCCTCTACTGACCTTCATTTCTCCCCCTTGTATTATTTNCATTTGACCCAGCTATTCCCCTTCTTGGTCTATTCCCTAAAGACCTAAAAAGAGCATGCTACAGGGACACTGCTACATCGATGTTCATAGCAGCTCAATTCACAATAGCAAGACTGTGGAACCAGCCTGAGAAAATTAAGGCCCTCTTTCACTTACATTTGCAAGGTTCTGATTCTATTTCCTCACAAGATGGTACGGACCCCTCTTGGGATCTGCTCCTCCTTCAGCATGCATTCAATAGGGCAGTAATTGAGATTCCATAAGAACACAACCCAGTTTGTGTATTCTGGACCTGAGAAGGGAATAAACGGACTCCAGGCCTTAACATGTGCAGCCATGAAGGGATACAGTCCTGGATTTGAGGTCATGATGGCTAAGAAAGCACCTTTTTCAGGATACAGGATAAGACAAGATTTCAGTGACTTAGAGAAATATGGAGACACTAATGGCATGTACCAAGTGTGGTAGAACCATCAAAATTGCTCTGACAGATGGTAGAGGACAGGACTGAAGTACTCGAAACAGTGATGAATTACAGTTAACCCAGCGTGTCAGTCTGCGGAGCCCTAGAAGACTAACTTCCAGGGAGGTCACAAAGGATATGTCATGTGTCAGAGCAATATCTGGTACCCTGGTGATAGTGACAATGACATCACTCACTAGTTCAGTGGAAGCTCTGCTCTGTAAATCAGGGCTTGTGGTAGTAGACGCTACCACAGAACTGGGCTACAGTTGCCTATGAGCATGACAGAACTTCTGCAGTAATGGAAGACAGGAGGTAGGACCAGACGTCAGAAGCAGATGCCCCACTAATTGCAATGAGTGGCAGGCATGGAAAGGCAGCCAGAAGGCCTGACCTCTGAAAAGTCACAGAGATGGTTAATGAAATATGGTTTTTCTAGGAGTAAAATACCCAGGCAGTGCCGTGGGTACTACTAAATCCAGAGAATCATTATATACCAAGAGTGATATATAATCAAGAGACTGGAAGCCCTCATCCAAATAACATACTATTGTGCCTTTCCCAGTTTTAAAATCTGAATATTTATTTCAAACTCAAAACTTGTAGATGAAAGAAGAGGCTGGGTAACGAGGACCAGAGAGCCCAAAATATTACAGGTGCACATGCTATGCTTCTTGCCTACAGGGGGTTATGGCCATTTTACTTGATTAACTAGAGTATTCTCCTTTACCCCATTTACAAAGTTTCCAGCACTGTTGAATACAAAAATAAAATTGACCAAAGTCTCATCATGGCCTCTGTATGTCAAGATTAAAAAACAAACAAACAAACAAAAAAACAGTATCACATCTCAGATTCAATCAGAAAATTTAGTTATCACTAATAGAGATCTGAAAAATACAGAAGTCGTGTGTCTTTTCCTATCTCCATGAATTTCAAGAATTTCTAAAAAAAATAAAAAAGATGAGACCAGTAAGATAACAGTGGATTCCTGCATACTCAACTAAATAATTAGCAGGTCTCCTTACTTCCACTGTGCCAGAGTGGTATCCTGGCTGGAGCAAATATTATATGACCTTGGGTAAATGCATTATAACCATGTGACAAATGAGTTCTTACCTTATTTAAAAAGTGAAATAAAAACTGTTTGCATCCATATGAAACCATCAACAATATACATTTCAAAATATCAGGTTTTGTTAAGTATCCCACATTTTGCTCAATGTAGTTCAAAGATTTTTGGATGATCTGTTGATCTCTTAATAAAACATAACAGTACATGCCATCAATGAAATCATGTATTAAGACCAAATGAGCAAGAAGTGGTTAGCATATTTTGAAGACCTAGATAAGACATTTGTACTCCAGAGAGTGGGAAATAAATGTTACTAGAACTCAAGAGCCTGCCACATCAATAAAATGGTTAGGAGTGTCAGAGGTCTAGAACATGCTAGCATAATTCTCCAAAGTAAAGAACAACAAATGGTATTCTACACATCCCACAAGAAGGAAGGAGAAACAACATGCTTCTTGTTGATAAATTATTCTAACCTAGGAACTGGCATTTCATATTGAGAAGAATACACATGGGCAGAGTTTGTGCGTGTAGCTAGTATCACTATTTGAGAACTAACAGAGTATTTGTTCCAATGATATTTAAGCTAACACAATATCATATCAGGCCAAAAGAAAAAAAAAGTATTTTACAGCAACAGAAATATGGAAGTGTGCCTATATATTGGACTCTTCTGGGTTTGTCAGGTACCATACTACCCAGAAAGCTGGAACAGTATTTTGAAGGCTCAAGTGAAGCTGTGGTTTATAAACCATATTTAATGAGAAAGAAATGTCTTCCATGATGCAATACCCTCTTTAAACCAAAGAAATGTACACATTAGTGTTTACCAGTAGGAGGAATGCATCTGTCTGGAAATTGGGGGCTGGATGTAGAAGCTTTGTAATGTTAATGGAAGCATCTTCTCCTGATTGGCCACAATAGCCTCCCTAGTCAAGACACTATTGCCAGACACTAGACCACCTTTCTAAGTTCCGTGACTTAATCATTCTCCTGGTTCCATAAGGAAGCCCTACCTTCCTGCCCATGTTCCTCATATTAAAACATATACATGGTATCTTTTTGCAAAAATAAAAGTGCTGTGAAAGTAAATATTTTGTGATAGGATTCCTTTTTGGCAACCTGCAAGCACTATCTTTCAAATCACCATAGTATCTCCCTTAAATTTAATTTATCATTATGAATGATGGATATAGTAATGAATAACATGAGTCACTTGTCATGAGTATTAAATGATGAAAGCTAGCATAAAATATGTATTAGCACAATCTATATTACATGTTTAAATATTGGTGCATTTCATGATTTGTCTTTGGAAACTTTGTAGCTTTTACTCAGTGTTGATAAACACCCTAAAAAAATACTGTTTTTTATTTAAATCAGGAGATATTTAAAAAATACTGTTTTTTTTAAATTTAAATCAGGAGATATTTTCTATAGCAACAATTGCCTCTTAACTCTCTCTCCATCTGCCATAGAGAACAAATGTGCTCAGAGCCTTGAGTTTTCGTGCTGAGTACTTTCTGTGTGGGCTAAGAGTATGGACGTCAGAAGCCAAACCCATAAAATATACTTGCTGATAATTTTCCAACATTGTCATGATTTTGGAAGGAGACATACACTTTTCCATATTTAGCTTATAAATAATATTCATTTAGTGTCTGTTTACTATTCACTCAGATAATAATTGGATTACCCATTAGAAAGCTGCAGTGTAAAAATATACAGCAGTGAAAATCCTAAATCAAAAACTTAAATATCAGTATTTCTATAATCAGTATGACAAATTATAAAGTAGGGCCATTAAATTAATCTTCTAGAGGGCCATTTCTGACATGGCTCAAATTTTTGAACATTCCTCTATTAGTTGTTTGCTTATAAGGAGAGAAGGAAAAAATTTGTATTCATGGAAAACATTATTTTTTAATAATCATCATTCCCAGATTTGTTGAACATGATTCATGATAATTAACAATAATTACATCTTAAAACAAAAAAGCAAAATTATTCAGAGTATTAAAAGAACATACAACAAATAAGATTTTCATTTTATTTCCTCACCCTTTGGCTCCCTTTCTCAGTATTCATAAAATTATGGATATGAATTTATTTATTTGTCTCCATGATGGTTAATTTTATGCAGTAATTTAACTAGGCTATGGGGTACCCAGTTGGTTAGCCAAACATTATCCATGTTGATTTCATGAGAATACTTGTAGTTCAAGTAAAATTTAACATTTAAACACTTAGACAAAGTAAAGCAGATTGTCTTACCTAATGTGTTTCATCCTGTTGGTTTGAAGGTCTGAATAAAACCTGTCTCTAGTAAGAAAGAATTTTCTTTATGGCCATTCCTGATTTTAAAGAATCTTCAGCCTTTGGACTCAAACTGGGACACTGATGCTGAGGACTTGGACTTGCTAACCTCCATAATCATTTGATCTCATTGCCATATACACACATACACACACACATACATGCATAATGTGTGTATTCATATTTAAATAAGTTTATTGTTCAAAAATCATCATTTCCCGATTTGTCAACAGAACTGTTGATAATTAACAAAAAGTTAATCTTAAATTAAAAAATAAGAACACGTTGTGGAGATATATATATATATATTCTCGTCTAGAAAGAAACAAATGTAACTAGATATAAAATGTACTAACAGAAGGTAAAATAAATCTTGAACAGAATCCTATCAGATATTGGAGACAAGATAAGTTAAAATCACAATTTAGGATTTAGAATAAATGTATGTTGCTCTCCCAGGTCTCTTGTTCACTAAAATTGTGGTAGGGAGCTCTAAAACTTCCTTTTGATAGGCTCTATGTTTCCAAAGCTGAGTGAAATATGCCAGGCAATTGTGTTCTGCATTTCTCTTGTAACTGAAATACTTAATCTACTCATCAATCAATCAAACATCATTTTCCCATTTACCTTAGTCTTTCTCTTTGGAAAATGAGGGAAAAAAAACAAACTAGCAATCCATTGCCAGGAAAAAAGAAAAGTAATAACAACCAAACAACAATTTTTTAAAAAGTTAAGAATTTTGTTTATGGACTAAGATACTTAGAAAAAATGAAAAAGAACTGCTCACATGTATTCATTTAAACTGTTACAGTCAGGAGTCATTAAAAGAGCTGGAGATGAAAAAATTAATGAACACGCTGTCAGAATTACAGGGAGAAGTGGCTCACATGTTCGGTTAATTGGGATAGTTACAAGCTATACATCTAGCCATTCAAAATGAGGTGTCCAACATAGATCCATGTCATTGATTTCCTTTCTAATAACATAGGTGAAGGACAATGCTATAACAATCTTATCCAGAATTATAGGATGGTGGGAGGAGTGCAGTAGCAGAGGAGTATGACTTCAGAGCCTCAAGTGGTCTTTGGAAATGTGTGATGCAAACTCTGTTTTATATAACAGAAGACAATCAGAGAAACCTTAGATTAGTTCCTCATGTCCAGGGCAGTGATATTTCCACTTTAATTTCCATTGCCCCATAAGTAGATACACAAAGAACAATAGCTCTGTCTGCTAAGACTTTTTTTTTTCTTAAAATTGTGCCTGGTTGCCATTCATATGAATTTATGTGTTGTTCTGTGATTGATTTCTTTATTACTTGAAAGAGAAAAGCAGTACACTCAGCTGTTTCCTCCTATCAGCAATATCTTATCTGATTCACTTTTCTCCATCTCTAAATACCTCATCAATAGTTAATGCCCTTTCCAGATTTCTCCATAAAACCATCTAGGATTTATAAGAAAAGCTATTCAATACGTGTCCAAAACAAATGGAGGTTTGTATCCTGTACTGTAGAATGAGGGATGCAGTACTTCTGCAAATTTATTATTATTATTATTGTTTCATATAAAGGATGAATGGCTCCAACAGAACCCCACTGTCCTTTCCCTTCAGGACTTCTCACTTCCCTCCCTGGTGGTCTTTCCTTCTGCTCTGTAGATCACAGAAGCTGAACAGGACTCCACTTGGCTGCTGTCAGTTTTTGTGAGTCAAGGAATTGTGCAAACCGAACAGGATTGGTTCTACTTCTACATCTTTGCTCAGCACAAACATAACTAAAAGTATTTTACTGAGACTTTATGAAAACCTTGGAAGGGTTTAAAGAAGCCAGGGGATTTGATAAGAGGAGAATTTGACAATCAAAAAATTAAAGAACAATTACAAAGCTATAGTAAATAAGGTAGCTTAATTTTACCCAAAATATACATTCATTTATTTATTTTAATATTTATTAAATGGGCATTTATTGAATATTTTATGTGTACTAGACTAATAGTTACTGAGAAACTGAGTCATGAATAAAAAAATCATGAATATAGTGCCCTTAGAAAAATCATATTTTCTTATCTAATGCAGACTCAATCAATTTGATCACAATATGGTGTGAGAAAAAAGAGATGCCCAGAAAGATGAGAAAAGACTTGGAATTGTATGCTGAGACACGGATTTAAACACTACATAGAATAAGCAATACATGAACACAACAGCAGGATTTGAAATGGAAATTACAGGAGAAAGCGGGACCATGGGAGCTGGTGAGATTTGTAAAGAAACATTGGGCTCTGAAAGGAGAAATATCACTGAAGGGAAATAGTATAAGGGTTAGAAATCAAGGTTACTGGAGCAGTTAGCAGGAGACTTTATCAGACATTTAAGAATCTGTGATAAGGAGAGAAAATGCAAGATGGAGTGGGACACAGAATAAAGTATTTGTGGGGTGTCATTGTAAGGTTGGCTCTGTTTTAAAAAGAGAAAGTTGTGCTGATCCTTAAATGCCTAAGTGAAGAATCAGTGGATATGAAAGCTGGTAAAGAGAAGATGGTCAAGCGGATGAACAGCGTTGACCAGGTAAGCTCCTATGGACCTGGGATATGAGAGGACCCAGCACAGGACCTGGTAGAATGGATCTGTGATCTGCTGATAGGATAAAAGGAGGCAGAAACAAATCCCTAGATAATGTGAGGATAGCAGAGAAAAATCCACCTGATTAAAGAACAAGAGAATGGCAGGTAAACTTACTAGAAATAAAAAAAAGAATTTGTCTATGGGTATTAGAAGATTATAAAATTTTATGAAAACAAATGATGTGATTATTTTTTTTTCAGAAGATGACCAGCACGTTTGTTTAACTGTCTTGGCAGATGAGGAAAAGAGAGAATGAAGGGATAAGATGTGGGCAATGCATCAGCTAGAATACTGAATATACACCCAGATCACCCACAGATCCTTTTAAAAAACTAGAGTAGCTGCACTCACACTGTGATGCACCTTATGGAGGAGGTGCTGCCCATAAGAGAAAAGAGTTTGGGGAAATTATGTCATTAAAATTTAAATAATTGTGGTATGTAGTTAGTATACAGAGCACTCTGAATAGTCTTTGTAATTTCAGCAGAATGGGAATAGAATGTAGGAAACTGGCTAAGGGAAAGTGGTAGGGCAAATGGTCTTAATATTGAAAAGCAGATGTGATATTTATAATTGAGTGAGAACAGTGGAGAAAGAGACCAACATGTCTCTATGCTCCAGACTGTGAGGATTTTAGGTGATGCCAAGGCTCCAGCTGAGTCCACTCAAGTGAGCCAAGAAAGTGGCACTCCGTAGACTGTCAAATAGATTTGTCAAGAAAATGCAAGTCCAGGACACTAACGGGGCCCTCCTTCTAACATCCACTCAGAGTACAACTCAGTTCTTTCCCCTAAGACACTGTGTGTGTTCTGCTTCCTGCTGTAATTATGCGACCATTCACTTTAGGAGAGTGGGACCTCTTCTAATGTGTGTTCTGGACATGTGGAACCTCTTTGAATTTCTTAAAAACTATGAGCGCTGGATTAACTCCAAGATCCCCTGTGGACACGCATGTCCTAATTCTTCAGACTGTTCAGCTTTTTCTCATCATTCTGTTACTAGCTTAAGCAGATCAGCACTTTTTCATGAAGCTGCAAGAACAATGGAAGAATTAAAGTCTATTTTATTTATCTCTGTATCTCCTTTTCAACCCTCAATTCTAGTTCCCCATAAATGCTACAAACATTAGTTTATTTAAAAATGCTTCAGTAAAGTGATCTGAAATACCTGGCATAAGGCCAAAATTATTAATGTTTGAAATTTATAACCACTTTTTATTAGAAAATCCAGCCCTGAAATAGTTAAAAAAAATGGTCAAAGGCCAAGGAACTGGTAAAATGAACTAAAGTTGAAGACGACTTTGGAATACATTTTTATATTTTCTCAAAGACTACTTTCATTTCTCTTATTACATTCTTTTTCACAATCACCATCCCACCCAATTAACAAAAACATCATTATTTTTGAAAGGGAGTCCACACATTTAATTTATATTCACATCCTTAATATTTTTATCTATAAGATGTGGGGTTGCGTAATTTCTAAAAGTTATTTTAGCTTCTCAACCATGAGATTATGAGTATTGTTCAAGTCTCATCATGTACATACAAAAATATTTTAGTATTACCCAATTTCAGAATTATTATATTACAAAGTGATAAATTTAAATTAATTCCTTCTTCTAATTGTATTCTTAAACTTACAGAGAAAATTAAGAAATTTCAGGAGGAAAGAAAGAAATCTTTTAATTTACATTTAGGTTTGTGACAGATATCAACTAATGCTGTCCAGTTATTTTTTGCTTCATCACTCACAGAAATCACAAGCATTCACACTTATTTTTCGTTTACTCCGTGTCTTAAAAAACATAGGTAATGGAGTTAATTTGAATAGCACAAATAACAACAAGAAAATTATTTAGGAACATTGAAAAATCAAAGAGAGGCCAACTTAGTTGAGATTATTTTTAAATGATGAAGAAAACATTGACTTGAGGAGCCAAACATTTCAGCTCTATGCTTTTTGCAAATTTCAATTATCGAAAATAAAGCTTGCAAACAAGAATACATTGAAAATCCTCTCCAGTAAAGCAATAATAAGATGAATAAATTTTGTGAGACAAAATGACACAAAGGATTTAATTTTATAATTAGAATTTTAAATATATTGGCTGTTAGGAAAAAATCTTCTGGTAGAACTCTCACTTTAATAGTTAAACTTGTATTCTATACAGGTGTAAAAGGAAATCAGAAAAGCCAATGATTTTTCAACAACTAAAACATGAAAAAAATCATATAAAACTAATTTTGTAAGATTTGACTTACAGAAATAGTTTTCAAATTTGCATAGTCAATAAAGAGCCATTGAAAAGTTCTGTTTGGAGTCTTGTTTATTAATTTGGAAGCTTGGAAAGATAACTGTTGTCCATTCCTGGGGAAAAATAAAAAGAGAACTGAGTCAGGTACATTGGTGAGGAATTGTCACAGAAAGGAGTAGGTCACCTTAAACTTTTCTTTTTCTTGACAATTTTTTGAAAAGACTACTCCAATTATTATGGTTTGGATGTGAAAATTAGCGGCTTTCCTCCACCATGCCTTTCTGCCATAGTATACTGTCTTACTTCAGGCCCCAAACAGTAGTCAGTTGACCATGAACTGAACCTCTGAAACCTTAAGACCAAAATAAACTTCTCCTCCTATAGAATGTCCTTGTCAGGTATTTGATTACAGTGGCAAAAAGCTAACTCTCATGGGAATTTGTATCAAGCTGTGGTGTTGCTGCTGTGACTAACTTGACAATGTGGTTCAAAGGCCATTAGAACTGGTTTGTGGAAGGAGTTTGGAAAAGTTTGGAGATAGAGGAATACTTAGCCTTAGAATGTTATAAGCAGGTCTTAATAGGTGATTCTGGTAGGAAATCAAAAGACCAGACAGGCAATAGGAATGCAGATGTAAAGACCATGCTCAAGAGATTTTAGAGGGGAACAAGGACTCTGTGGAGAAAGGGACTAGAGGCCACATGTGCTATGTTCTGGCAAATAATTTTTCTGCATTTTAGCCAGATCCTGAGACTTTGTGTGAGGCCAGATTTAAATGCAGAATATTAAGTAATCTGGTGGAGGAACCCTCAAGGCAGTGCAGCATTTAGGTGGTGACATGTGTGTTGCTGGCAGTTTTAGCCAGTTTTACTGTAAAAATGGGGAGCAAAAAAAAAGCATGGGTTTTTAAAACTTGCAGTTTGGTCAAATTGCCTGTAAAATTGGGGCCATGGAAGGTATGATTATTGAAGATATTTGTACCATTTGAGGAAAGCTAAATACTATGCACAGAGGCAAATAAACAAAGCTTAAGGGCATCTCAAGAATCAATAAGACCACATCCATTGTAGACTCAAGGGTGCAGAAATGAAAACTCATTTAAGAGCCCTTAGGAGCATCCTGCTTGCACAAGACTGCTTGGTAAGTTGCTTCCCCAGAGTCCACTCAGAAGCTCCTTCAACCATGGTCCAAGGAGGACTTACAACTCTTTAAGCAGGTGGCTGGCCTTGACTTTATCCGTGTGGTGCTGTTTCTGCAGGAATTCAGGATGCTGGAGTAAATGGGTCACGGGAGTTTCCAGTGAGATTTCAAAGGAAGACCTAGGATCCAGGCAAATTGTCCAAGGAACCCCTGAATCTAGCCCAACAGGGTGATGCCTGAGGCTTGAGAAAAAAAGTCGAAGCTGCAGTGGAAACCTCACAAATTAAGAAATGCAAGTAATGTGGAACAACTGCCAAGCAAAGCTGGTAGCTGTGCACAAAGCCACCCCAAGGGAGAGGGCACACAGGCAGCAATCAGCAAGGCCCAAGCATCGGGGCACCCAAGTCTTTTGGAGACCACATCTTGTTATCATTTGCCCCAGATGTTGGGCATGGAGCTGTAGGACTTGCTTGCCTATTTGGATTTCAGTCTTGCTTTTGGTTCATCCCTTCTTTCCATGTCTCTCCTCCTCTCCTTTCTAATTGGAATGTTTACTCTAGGCTACTATATATCAAATATATGTAAATTGCTTTTGGTTTTTATAGGAGCTCATAGCCAAAAGTTTGCCTTAAATCTTAACACTTTGAAGTTGGACTTTTGGGCAATGCTAGAAATTTAAGCCTATGGGGACTCTTGGAAATGAACTAAATGTATTTGACAGTGGAAGACGAACATAAACTTTTGGGGGCTAGGTATAGAATGTTATGGTTTGATGTGAGATTTCCCCCAAAAACCTCCCTTATATATGCAGGAATATTCAGGGGTAAAATAATTAGATTATGAGAGCTATACCTAATTAGTCAGTTAATATATTTAATCTATTAATAGTTTGAATGAACTAACTGGGTGGTGACTATAGATATATAGGTGTGTCTAGAGGAAACTGGTCACTTAGAGCATTCCCTGGCGGACGGTATCTTGTTCCTGACCCCTCCCCTACCCCCATCCCGTCCCTGTTTCTTGGCTTCCATGAACTAAGCAACTTTATTCTGTCATGCATTCCCACCATGATGTTCTGCCTCATCTCAGACCCAGGGAAGTTGAGTCAACCAACCATGCACTGAACATCTGAAACCATGAGTCCCAAATAAACATTTCCTCCCTTAATATGTTTTTTGTCAGGAGTTTTTGTCATGATAATGAAAAGCTGACAAGGAATTTTTTTTAAAAAAAATCATTTGTCTCAGCTAGTGATGCATCCTAACACATATATAACTTTGCTCAGGAAATCTTTAAGGACACTTGTTGTTTTCATTGGAAAGCATCTTGACAAGTTTTAGTAGATGTTACATGTAAATGAATGATTTTTGTGCAAAGGAAGGTATACTAGCTGTGTTCCACTTCATTCTGAAGTTGGAAAGTTAAAATGTATTGAGTTTTCATGAATTAACTATTTTTAAATAAACACAGAATAGATTTTTAAATGAATGAATATTTTTATGATGCAGAGATACATTTCTGATACAAATGGCCACACATCATTCATTTTGTAAATTCAGATTTATTAAGTTTTTAATTGGCAGAGTACTCAATAACCGACATATTTTTATAACCATTGTTTAAAATAATTCACTTAAAAAAGGAAAAGGGAATGAATGTAAGTTTATTATTTTAAAGTCACTGACTTCAGCAGGTACAAGGAGGGAAACTTCATCCAGAGGAGGGGTAACCAAGAATATGGCTTGATGCTTATCCTTCACAGGCTTACAAAGTGAATGAGAATATGGACACATGAAGTATATACCCCACAGCAGTATATAGAAAGTGCCATGAGATTATGCCGGTTAAGGACAACCATAGTTGGAATAGAGGAAAGAAGAAAACCAATTTTGCCTATTCATAAAATTTGGGTCTGAAAATGAAATAAGCTTAGTTCAAATTCAAATTTAAACTAGACTTGTTATATTTTGATTTGCTAAAAGTGGCACACTATTTTTAAATTAAGATTCAAATTTTTCAAAATATCAAAGCTTAAAGTTAATAGCTTCATTAACTAAGCACCCACTATGATGACATATGGTAGCCATTTCCATATGCATTGTGTCATATCATTCTCAGCACAAAGTAGGAGGTACATTGCATATTCTACATATTAACTGATGAAATGGAGCCCTGGTGAAATTAATTAGCAAATTTCACACAATGTAGAAGAGATAGAACCTGAACTTGAACTTCACTGTGTATGAGATAAGGATTGAGGAAGACAATTTATGATAAGCTTAAGCAAAGATTTCGAACTCACACACACAAAAATATACCTCTTACAGATGATCATATCCAGACTCCTCCATATATGCACCATGGATGTATAAAACTACATAATGTAAGAACCCAAATATCTTCACTGTTTTAGGAGACATTTTAATGGCATTTTCCTACTAACTCAATTGTTTTCAGTACTGTCACATATTTATAAAGGACAAATCCAATCAGCACTGTTTTTAGTAAAGGTATCTGGAAGCACAGACAAAGCCATTTTTATATTTGAGGCCATAGAAAGAGGAGCACCTTCATAAACACAAACGGAACATTGCCTAGAGAGGCACCCAGCACACGGTGCTGCTGGTTTACTCCACATGATGTATCTGTGTACCAAATTCTAATAGTCTATTGTTGAAATATAAAGATAATGCAAATTGAATGGAAACATGAATTATGTAAGTTTATTAACAAATAATAAAAATGAATGCTTTCCCATCACACACAAAAATATTTATCAGTAGGATTCAAGGGCACATTTCTTGAATCTGAACCTTTTTACAAATTTAATCAAGGCACTTTAAAAGATTTAGCTTGCTTCCAAAGGAACTCACTGAGGGGAACGCTAGTTTGTAAATTACTTTATACAAACTAGAACTCTTTCTCTCTCTCTCTCTCTCCCTCTCTCTCTCTCTCTCACACACACACACACACACACACACACACACCTGCCATACAATCTCAGACAATCCCAGGTGTAATGTAGCCAGGCACAGTGACACATTTTGGGAGGCTGAGGCAGGATCGTGAGTTCAAAGTCAGCCTCAGCAAAAGTGAGGCGCTAAGCAACTCAGTGAGACCCTATCTATAAATAAAACACAAAATAGTGCTGGAGATGTCACTCAGTGGTTGAGTGCCCTGGATTCAATACTTTGTGCCTCCCCTTCCCCCTGCAAAAAAAGAGAAATGTAGGTTGGGTTTATGCCCCCTTCATCCTTAAGACCAAGTTCTCTTGTGGAAGCTGCCCGCTGTGCACTGTGTGGGTCGGGTCACCCAGGACCTGAGTCCAAAGCTTCCACTGAGGATGTTCTGTTCTATCTGTTCCAATGGAAGCAAAGAGACAAAAGCAAAAACACAGGTGAGAACAATCTGAGAGGAGTAGTACTAGACTAGGTCTGCAGCAATAAAAGTTGATTTTCACATGGCAATCTTCAAGTGACAAGAAAGTCAAAATTGGCAGAGACTTGGGCTAGCAAAGCAAAGGTTACGCTGTTGGAAATGAGAGATGATTAGCACATTGAGAGCATTTTAGAAGTAGAGATAGAAAGGTTTAACAGAACTGCATTACTTATCCTCTCTCCTTTTCTCCTGATTGCTTTCTTGAAATCCTCTTAACCCAGAGCTAAGTGGATTGCAAAACGATCCCCTGCTACTCAGCAGAATACTACTCTCCTGACACTATATAAACTATTAGAAGAAAGAAGCATTCAGTCTTCAGACTTGCAGATAAATGAGAAAAAAAAAAGAAAAAAAGAAAAAAGAAGTAAAGAATTTACGAAAAATTCTAAATAGGCACCAATAATCCAACCTGTGATTTCAAAACTTGCATTCATCCATAAAAGAAAATTCCCAAATAATTTGCGAATGGCATTAGGATGCAAGAATGAGCTAAAATTTTTGTGAATTAAAAATAATTTTCTTTAACAATATTATTACATCAAATTAAAAGTAAAGTAAGAAATATATGAAAAGCAAAACAGAACTGTTGGCACTTCCAGAAAGACAAGGCTTATTAATAAAAGCCTGTAGTTTTACTCTCTACCCTCCTATACGAAGGCCCCTTTTCTCTACTTCCCGTCCTCTATTGAGATGATGAACCTAGAAACCAAGTGTGGATGCTCAGGCCTGCCAGTCACATGCCCTGCTAGGATGCAGCCAATCAGCACGAGAAAATTCCCCAGATTCCTAGGCAAAATGTATACTGTGTCTCTTTCAAACACAAGATCATTGGGGGACAGGGGTTACTAAGTCTTTCCAGTAACTGTGAAAGGGAAACTTGGTCAAAGAGAACCTGAAAGTGATACTAATAAACAGACCATCCCTAACCTGACTAGAAGTACCTTCTGTAATCTCTTAAAGGCCCATAATTGCCCCTTGAGAAGAATAAATAGAATGATTTTTGTAATATACAATTTTACAATGCAGCATCCTGAAAAGAGCCCCTTTATAAAAGGTAATGTCAAACTGGTTTTAGGAAAATGAAACCCTAATGAGAAGGCAAGCCAGTAGGTGTCCTCCTGCCCAGTGCAGCTTCACCAATGTCCATGGAAGGGCATCCATGGTTGCATGTCCTTATCCTTACAGACAATTCTCCAGAGGCCTGGGAGTTAAGAATCCGCAGTGTAAGAATCCATCATATCTGTAATCCAATTCAGAATGTCAGTGGGGTTTGCGGCTTACTTCCTCTTATAGAGAGAAGTTCATCTCAAATCAATGTCCCAGGAATGAAAACCTCAGTAGCACATATCCTCCAAATTGGAGGACCAAGTTAGAAACCATTGCTTTTAGCAACAGTGAATGGATGAACACTGAATAAAAGACAAGAAGTGAGTGGGTGCTAGTACACTATGCAATTGAGCATTCACCACTGGGCCCAGCATCTCTCTCAGATAGCATCATGGGAACCAGTGGGTCTTATGGCCTAGAGACGAAAGTCTTCAGAAACATGGTATGCTCAAACATAATGTGGCAGAATTTCAGGGGTCATTGTTGTTTTGCTGAAAGACTCGTTTCTTTCAGAAGTGTGAATATGGATATCCTACCTTTGGCATCTTACCTGACGGCTTCAACATTAGGCACAAAGGTGACATAAGCTCTCCAGTGTGCTCGGCGGTTACTAACCCACTCATCAATGAGGACAGATACACCATGTGCCAGGTACCCCGAGAACACTGAGGACCTGGGTGTCCCCTTCAGGGGCCACTAGCTCACATTTTAAAGAAAACATGTACAAGATGGTCAATAATTAAGTGCTACAACACCAGGCTGCTCTGGGAATGCAGAGGATAAACATCTAAATGAGACTGGGTGGGACTTGAGGGAGATCTAACTGGAGCTATGAAATGTAACAAGAGTTTTCCAGATGAAAATTAGAGGAAGAGCCATCCAGAGATGGGAGAGCCAGGTCTCAGGACTCGTCAGAGGCCAACAGTCCTCCAGCACACACCCCGTCCACCCTCATTGCTCTGCTGCAGAATTCACCAGCTAGCACCCACATTCCTAGCAGCATGCCCCTCCGAGCAGTGCCTCCTGAAGTCTGGATGAGGTGTCAGTCCACACACTGTTCGTGACCAGTGGTAATATAGAGAGACAGCATTTAGGATTCTAATGCCATTTGTATTTTATGGTGATAGTTTAGTACCTGATTCATCAGACCTTAGCTCCTTGGAAATGATTCAGGAAAAAAAAAAATGGAAAAAGATCTTTGGGCTACTTATATGTTAAATTATGCCCCTGGAAAAGGTTTGTTCAAGTCCTAATCCAATCTCAAAATATGACCTTATTTAGAAATAGAGTCTCTGAAGATGGATCAAGTTCAGATGAGGTCATCAGGGTTGGCCTGATCCTGGATGACGGGTGTCCTGACAAGAACAGGGAAAACTGCACATCAGAGTGTACAGAGGAGAGCCCCGTGAAGGCACGTGGGGAGAGGGACGGGTGATGTCGGAGGCTGCAGCCATGAACCAGGAGGGCATGCTGGGCTGGGCAGGTCAAGGGGGTCAGGAGAGGCAGACGTAGCACCCCTCTGTTTCAGTGAACACATGGCCCTGGCCTCACTAGGACTTCAGCCTTCTATCCCCTATAACAGGGGAAGCAAAGGGATCCACTCTTTTGTGCACACAAACTGGAAAACAAACACTTGCTTGTCCTTTGCCATCACAGACAGTCTGAGACTATCTTCCCTAGATAAAGTGATAAATTAAATCAGGGATTCAGCAGTAGCACAGATAGGGGCCATAAAAGACACAGAGATAAGAAGGGTGTTAAGAAAATGAACAAAAGCAGCCCCAGGAAGACAAAACAGACTTCACAGTTCCTTAGGCAATGGCTGGGGGTCGTGGGGGGGGGGGGAGCCTGCGAACCCTCCTACAGAAATCAATGGTGCTGGAGTGGGCTTTAGCACCTCCTCTCTCCCTACCCGCACACAGATCCTAAGGGTAATTTTACCTAGAGCATCTGGGGATGTTCAGGAATACCTGGGATAGAAATATGTGGAACACATGAGTCAATGATAGCTCTAGTGTGACAGTTTATGAATAGGTATATCATAGGTGATGAATAGAGATCACACGCTTCACTTTTTCAGTGGAAGCACTAACCCAAATCTTTATGAAAGTGATACGGCCGGTTCCTGGTGATGAGTTCTGCTCCCTCACGTGTTCAAGTGTAACATTAGAGAAGCAGCCGAGGCAAGAGTATAAAGCTGCGTTTATTTAAAAAGGGTAACACAGACTTCTTCTGGGAAAGAGAAAGGGGCCATAGCTGGTATCCTGGTATCCCAAGAAGCAGTGTGCTTTATGTGTGCAGACTTCCTTTGTTCTCCTGCTCTCTTCCCCTTACCTCAGTCCTTCCTGGATATGTGACTAGGCCCAGGAGGTGGGAAACAGGTGGGCTGAAGGGTGCAGCAGCCCAGGACACATTAATTAACAATTTTTACAACTCCCTGTAGAGAGGGGCAGGTACTGGGACAGGTTACCTCAGCAACAGGTTGGAGCAGGGGCAGGTTATCTTGACAGGGTTGAGGAAGGGCTCTGAAGGCAGTCTTCGATTTTCAGGACTCACTCAAATTGGCCTCCTTGATCTGGTCTGACTCGATTTACCTGTCTATACCGACTGCCTGCCTAATTTTGGCTTTTAAAGTTCTCACTGGGTGTTGACAATGGTAAGTAATGCTAATTTTTTTTCATTTCACACTAAGGGTGAATGAATAAATGCCTTACATCCCGCAATTAGGGAGTGGAACAAACAAATTACACACCCAGGCAAATCAGACCCCAGTGTTTTTATTTTTGATTATCATCCTTTGTTACCACCCAGACAAATTGAGTGACATATGTTTATCAGCTGGTAAAACTTGAGACTGTGTGTTTCTATGTATACATGCTTATAGATTGCTTCTTTTTTTCTTTTTCCCTGGGGGAATTATTGGTGATTAAACTAGGGGTGCTTTAATACTGAGCAACATTTCCAGTTTATTTTGCTTTCTTTTGAGACAGGGTCTCACAAAGTTGCCCAGGCTGACCTTGAATTTAAAATCCTTCTGTCTCAACCCCCAGGGTTGCTGGGATTACAGGTGTGCACCACCACACTCAATTCATATAGACCATTTCTAAGTGCCCAATAATCGCCAGGCTTAGTAACAGGGTACCTTCTTTTATCAGTCCTAACACTCCATTATTTTCCGCATTATGCATACATACAAATAAACCATATGATTATGTCCACGTTTTTAGAACCAAAAGCCAGGATAAACTCCACCATCCAAACCCTTTCATGGCTGCATGCATCTTCTCAGTACCAGGAGCAGGATGCTTAGTGAGGCCACACACACAGAACTCCTCAGGGGGCCCTACCTGGTGGAGGTCACTGGCTTCCTCCCACCTGTTTTAATGACTTCAGGCATATACTGTCAACAGTTTAATTAGTTTAGAACACAGATATAGAGACATAGAATACATTCCCTCTGATGGTAAATTCTAGTTTAATTCCAACCAGCCCTGTTTTCTCTGAGAGTTCATTATTCCTCACCAGAAAACAGAGAGAAACCCGGAAGCCCTGGAGAACACAGCTCACAGACTCGCTGTCTACACAGGAAATTAACAAGTCAAATCTAGCAACTAAGAACCGGGAGTTAGAAAGGCTATAATTAGAGTATCAGAATGCTAGACTAGTTAAGACTGTGGTTTCTGGAGGTAGAAATCTTGGGTCCAAACCAGCTGTAACCTTGGGAAAGTCATTTAACCCACTGTGTCTCAATTCTATCATTTGTAAAGAAGGGATAATAGTAATAATACCTCCTCAAAGGGCAATGCCATGTTGGCTTATAATTTACATTATACAAATATTTGCTAATATTAGGAATAACTCTCAAGTATTTGTGGGATTGATACCTATTTATAAATGAAATAATTGAGTATTTTGTAGCAAAAAATAATGAAAAAAAATCTACCTGTCAATCTGTATTGCTTATTTGTATCTTCTCCAAATATTCCTATCTTTACTTTCCTCAAACTGATTGTCCAGGGAAAGGGAGGCAACGGAGTATGTGAATAGCTGGAAAATAGAACTTCACATTTCAGAACTCGCAGCCTAAGATTTTCTCTGGACAGTGTGTCTCTTGCTTTTCCTTCTTTCCCCTGTGTCCACAGGGACCACAGAAAGAGTGAAACATAGTTTAAGAACTAAGAATCAGAAAATCCAAGTTCTACCTGTACTTTGCCTCTTTCTGTAGTCACTAAAATTCCATTGATGTGTTTCCTTAGGAGGGAATCAGATTGATAAATCCCTGCCCTGCTTATTGCGTGGTCTTTATGAAGGCAGATGTGAAATTACTTTGAAAAATGTGCAACAATAAATAAAAAAGAGTAGATAAACTTAGGGGATCTATTTATTTAGTTTTGCTGTAAATAAAATGATGTGTATAAAATTGCATGGCTGGAGGAAAACAGAATGGATTTAAGAATGTATTTAAAGGACACACAATACAATATAAACCACTCTGAGTATTTTTCCACTATAGTACCACATTATTATCATATTTTGGTTGATAGGGAAAAATTTTTACTTTTTTAAATGAAAGTCAGCACATGTATACTTAATCCTTGAGACTCGGTTAATATATTCATCTAGCAATTAGCAAGTACCAATGGCCTCTACCCTGGAAGATGGTGTAAGTAAAAGTAGGGTTGAGGAAATACATGGGGAGGAAATATTAGGTTGCAGGTGTGGCGCAGGTTCTTGGCATGTATTTTGCCTATGCAGAAAAGAACACCAAGACATGGATAGGAGTTCAAGATCAGGGAAGTCTTCAACTTGCCCATGGTTACAGAACTAGGTGCGTATGAGTCTGGATTTGAACCCTCATCTCTATAGAGTCAAGTTCAGCACCTACTCCATCCCATCAGGGGAGGCCGGACTTCCATGGAGTCTTCACAAAAGAACCATGAAAGAGTGTCAAAGAGACAAAGCACTTGAAAGACCTTAGAGTTTATAAGCAGTAAAATGAAATAAGAAATATGAGACATTAATGATGATTAGGGCCAAGAATATCATAGCAATAATTCGTAACAGTTCTCAGAGAGCGCCAGGCATGCTGACACTGTGGGCTTTGAGATACACCTTATAAGGAGGTAAGATAGCAAAACATCAGTGGGGGTTTCAAGCATTACCTACCAGGATATAGAGGCATTCTGTCTTGAGAGCAGAGAAGGGAGACAGATCAGAATGCTCAATGAAGGCATTCTGGATGATAGATTAGTTGAGATGTAATAGAAAGTGAGAATCAGTGGTATGGTAACAATTTTGTTTTTATATATTTTCTCTGTATAGTTATCCTCAGAATCAACAAAAATAAAGGATCCTAATTTAATTATCAACCTGCTGAAGTCTCTCCATCTAAAAACCCTGTTCTATCTCAGTGAATAAGGAGTTGCAACCTGGAATAGGAAAGGTATGCTTATTTCTCATGACACATTCTAAGACAACAAGAGGCTCTTTACAATCAATTCAGATAGGGCACTAGAGTTGCACAATATACCCTTGCAGGGATTTTGAGGAGATGACATTGAATATGATTTTAAAAGACAGATGCAAGCCTCAGCCCTATATAGTATAGACTATATGGCTGACTCCAGATAAGGTAGTTAGTATTATAACATTTCTAGCTTAAAATTTTGTAACATTAATAATAACATTTACTAATACTTATTTGTCATATACTTTATAATAGGAGAAGACAAAGAAAGGCTCACAGGTTCAATCTGCCCATCAATTTCTTTTGCAGTTAAAGCTCTATTTCAACACACCAACACCCATCCACTTGCAAGCTGTGTGGCTGATTTTGTGCTACAACAGCGGAATTGAGCAGTTGTTATAGAGGTGCTGTCACCTGCAAAACCCACAGTATTTACTGCGTGGATCTTTACAGAAAACTTTTGCCAACCTCTGATCTATAGCACATAGCTCATTTATGCCTTGCAGCCACACTGCAGGTGGCTGCTCTTATTATCCATATTTTACAAACAAGAAAGCAGAAGGATAGAGATGTTTGGGGACATGCCCAAAGTTATAAAGCCACAGAGTGGAGGACTTGGCATTAGATGACTGCAGCAATAAAATTGAAGAATAATATTGTAATATGTGAGAAAGTATATTATGCAGAATGGAAGACTCGTGAATCAACTCCTGAGAGGCAGTGCATCCCGAAAAATCAATTTTTGAAGCTCTGTAGAATTGGCTTCACATCCGGGTCTCCCCACTTTTGTCGCTGATCTTATGCCAGCTATTTAAACTGAGCCCTCATTTCCTTATCTGTAAGGATAAGGAAAGGTGATTACACTTACCTTGCAGAATTTTGCTGTGAAGAATAAAGCAAACCAATGTAAGATGCAATAAAACAGGGTACCTCGTGAGTGATGAGTCCAGGGGTTTATTGATTTTTGTTTTCATAGTATCTTTATTTACCTCTTTCACATTAACACTGTGATCTAGTTCCTTACTTAACTTTCTTTTTTCTTCACTGAACAGTGAGCTTCTCAGAGGGCAGAGGTCCTGATTCTTTGCTTCTATGTCCTAAGATTGTCGTGTAATATTGAGCACAAAATAGGAGCCTGCAACTATTCACTGATGAGACGACCAGTGTGTGAAGCACAGGGCAGTATATCTTGTCACACTTATTCCTTGCTGGGCCCCATTAGGGAGAGAAAATATCATTTTTGTATCCTAATATTTGGGGGATATAAAGATCGATGCTACATCTGTTGGTTCTGTGTATGGATAAGCTTTGGATTTATCACTCCATTGGGTAGGCAGCTTATTGTAGTCATTTTTATTCCTTCTTCATAGAATCAATTAAGTAATCAAGATGAAACATGTGTGTTCTACTGGATTCAGATATATCTCATATTATTTTTTAAAAGACAGTCCTAAATTATCCAGGAATGTAGAGCATTGTAGCAACCTTGAAGAGATTCAGTAGCAATCTCCAGGAAACAATGGGATGCTAAATGAATGAGGAGATAGAAATCTATAAGATTTTTAAATTAACAAATATTAATAAAACTTGTTGGTTAATTAGATCTGGGGATGAAAAAAAATAAGGCAAATAAGATGATTTCCTTACTTGTGACCTCCCAAGTCCCTTATGACCCCACACTGCCCACACATGGTTACTTACCTCACTCTCCTTCTACCCGTAGTCTTACCTTAGTGTCTAGCAGAGTTCAGTTGATCAATAAATACTTGTTGAATGAATAAAGCAATGATATTTACAAAGCTATTTAATCAGGGGAGGAGAGTAGTTTTATGAAAATGAAATGATGTCAATTTTGAAAGTATATAATGTAACATACTTTATATACAACCAGAGATATGAAAAATTGTGCTGTATGTGTAATAAGAATTGTAATGCATTCTGATGTCATTTATTTTTTTAAAAATCAATTAAAAATTTTTAAAATATATATATATATATATATATATATATATATATATATATATAAAGTGCCTGTGGCTCTACATTATAGGCATCTAGCAAGTTATTTCATGCTGGCATGAGGACCCCTCAGAGAACTTGGCTAGAGTATGGGTTCATTGGCATAGAAGTGGCATTTCAGGACTGGCGTGTAAAGGAGGACCACTTAGGAGAAAAGTGCTGCTGTCTTTCCCTTGTTTTTATAGTCAAATTCTGTCCCACTTACCAGCATTTACCCTTTCAACTATTCATTCCTCCTGTATGGCTTTTGAGTTTTTTTGGGTTTTTTTGTTTGTTTGTTTGTTTGTTTGTTTTTTGTTTTTTACCCAAAGGTCAACACTACTCTAGTGTACAGCATTGTCTCAATGCTCTTCAACTAAGTCATATTTTGGTGATGATTGGTCTTTTCAAGGCCAGCCCTCAATAGAAGTGCTATTCACAATTTCACAGTGAAATTATAACAAAAGGTCAGTATCTGATTCTGTATATGTTGCCATTAACACCAAAAATGCTATTCTTTTAAGGAATAGTATGATCACCATTGACTTAACTTTCTTCATCTTATCGTTTTTATTGTCCTATAGGATGACATGGAGAAATTTGCTTTAGAATTTAAAATGCAAAGGCTTACAAAGAATTTTTGCATCCTCAGAACATAAAGTTAAGGTCAAAATTAATGCTTTGTGCCATTGGTTCTGATGCATTTCATTGTGGTCAGTAGTAACACAGAGAATAATTAAATCTAATTGCTAGGTAGGAGATAGGGCAGGTGGACAGGACCATCTACGAGGACTCTTAGCTCTACACATAGCACTCACAACACTCCACCTGAAGCCCCTTCCTATGAGGAGAAAACTGGCCCTCACCATTAAAAGGAAGAAGCTAGATGAGCCCCAATTGGAATTCAAGATCATGAAGGGAGAATCCTCAAATTTGGGCAAGCACAATAGCCAAGGAACTGACCTGAAGTTAAGTTGTTGCTAGTTGACATATCAATAGCATTGCATGTTAATTGTGCGTTTTTCTGGAGGAAAAAGAAACTTAAGCATGTGCAGTAGATTTAACTGTCAGCCAAGGTGTCAATCAACCCAAAGCCACAGGGAGAAGGGAGGAGCTAGAACAGCCCAATGAAAGTGAGCTCCACTGAGTAAATTGGGCCTTGAGCTATTTCCAGCTTGTCCCACTTTTCTTTCCTGGAGCATTTTCTTTCAATAAACCCCTGCCTTGCCTGCCAAACTTTCACATCTCCCCCAGTTCTTTCCTTGGTACACCAAAAACCTGAATCTGAGGACACCCTGGGGATCTCACCCTTGTGCCAATAACAAAATCAATCAAAAAGCACTTTCATTGTTATTCATCATTTTCTTCAATGAATACCTACAAAATACATTAGTTTTATAAACAATGATAAGTGTATCCTAATAAAACAATTATAAACACCCAAAATATCAATCCACCTTTGTTCATACAAATCATCACTAGGAAGTCAAGGAAAATTAAGGTGAAATTATTAAAAGAAAATATTTAACATTTACAAAGTATTTCACAAACATTCATTTATTTTCATCATGAGTCTTAAATTGCACTATGAGCACTATTAGAGATTTTTCCTACTTGAGTTAACTTTAAGACTCTAGTGATTTATTTGCAAAATTCATATACTTGGTAATTGTTGGACCTTGAACTTAAACGGACCCAAGTTCTCTATTCTGCTCTTTTCATTCTTCATGCAGCCTCATAGAGACAACTTGTCTATTGGAAATTCTGCCCAAGGATTGTTAAGTGGAAATACCATTTGGCTCCTTTGATAATATTTAATCTCAAATTTAAATTCATAACTCATCTTTATATGTTGCGTATTCTTAAAAGTTTTGATGAATGTGTCTAACTTCATTGCACTGATATAATTTGACATGAAGTACATATTGGAGTTTTAAAATCGCCAAAGTGGAGCAGCATTTTTGTGTGAAATTGAAAAACAGTTAAGAGGAACTGCTATTAGGGTGCGATACTATGCAATCTTGGGTGCTAAAAAGGAGACTCTAATTTGGCCTAAGGGTGATTCATCTAAAAATCTATGCTCATTTAAAATAAAGATAACAGAGGAACTCAGGAGAGAGAATCTGCTTAATTTTTTACCCCAAAATCAGTTGATTTAAAAAATATCTTCCAAAACTTGATTGCATCATACAAAATTAAAATATTTCCACAAAAAATGATAAATTGAATTTTAAATAAATAATTGCACTTTCAAATTGTAGATGTATAACTTTAGCATCTAGGACTGGGAATACAAGGATTATCCTTTATATATTTTTTATCTCAACCATAGCAGCACCAACAGCATCTTTCAATTGGAAGATAGTAACAAAAGCTCAATAAATGAATGATGCTGCATGGCTTTTGATTCTCTGGAGCATCTACTTTCTTATTCCATTCCCTATATACTCACTCACATACAAACACAATATTACCAAATCTAATCAGTGAGAGAATGCATTATGCAGAAACTCGTGCAAACGCTTGTAACCATTCCTGCTAAATAAGAACTTCTTACGCAATGTTGACAATGCCTTAATGGAGTTGTACAGAGAAAATAGCAAACATGCATAAATAAGAAAGGCCTTCAAATTCATGTTTACCCAGCAAAATGTGCTTGATGAGGAGAGAGGAAAAATTCCAAACATAGTTGACCTTTTCAATGATATGGAATGATCATACATGGTTTTCATAAAGAGTGTGACTTTTAAGAAAAGATGCTATTGATAGTAGATAGATTATTTTCTTAATGGTTTACTAAAAAAAAGTAAAGACTGGCTAAAAAATGGACATTAAGGGCAACGGAGGAAAATGAGAGAAAGAGAATGATATGCAAGAGGAATCTTCAACCTGTTCACAATGATGGACTTCAACTCTATCACTTTTTTCCTTACCTGTAGCCTACTTTTCACACCTAACCATAATCCATTTTTCCATTAACTGTTATTTTGTGTAATTAGCCATTCTTTTTGCATATTGTTAGATTAGTGATATTTCAGGATATGGGAGGGCCTCTTCTGATGGAATAATTCTCCTTGTAATTATTTAAAATGAAAATAAATAGTTTAACCTGCCCCACAAAAAGGTCTAAACTTTTCCCTTGACTCCAGGAAAGTAGTCTTTGTCTGGAAGCCTTGGACTTAGCAGAGAGTAACTGTGTCACTCAGATTGAGGGCTGCCCATACCTTAGGATGAAGACCAAAAATGTCAGAAAGACATGTCGGCGGGGGGCGGGAGAGTTGAATGATAAAGTATCCATTGTTCTAAAAACTGAGATCAACCACTTGAACATAATTTTATCAGCAGATCAGTAATCCTTATATAATGGATACCAAATAAAAATTGTAAAGTCAAGACTGAAATGAGCATCCCTATCTGGCATGCATCATCTGTAGAGTAACACAGAGAGATCAACGGTTCTGAATTTTAGTACTTCCCTGAATCAAACCCATGAGTTTCCTTTTTTTGGCTGATTTTAATCCGTGCTCTTTCTCTGTAAGAAACTATAACTGTGGCTATAACTGTTTTCACCAAATTCTATGAGACTAGCTAACTATGAAACCCATAAGTAGTTTTAGAAATCCTGGATGCTGCAGTTGGCATCAGGAGTGAGCAAGATCTTGTGGAGATTGTTGTGGTCCCTTCTAAACTGTATAGCTCTTTGAATCTCACAGGTGAGCTACATTTTGGCAAGTCCACAATAGAAAGATCCAGCTTTGAGTTTACTTTTATTTCCTTCAACAATTGGCCATTACCTACTGTCTGGAAGGTCCAGTTCCATAAGTTTCTGTTGATACAAATATCAATAAATATGAGTTTCTGTTGATATAAATATCAATAAATCTGAGGTTGGTCTCTAGTTTCTCAGGAGCTAGTGAAAAAGACAGGTACACAGGGCAAAAAAACAATGTCGTATGATAGGCTGATAAGGAAAATCAGAGAAGAGAAGAAAGTCACAGAAGATGGGTGTAGAATGATAGTTATGAGAGGCTAGAGAAAGTAGGAGAGTGAGAGGGATGGGGAGAGTTGGATCCAAGGGTACTAAGTTACAGTCAGGTAAGAGTGAGAAATACTGTTATGCTCCTGCACAGCAGGGTGACTATGGATCACAATGATGTACTGCATTTCTCAATGAGCTAGAAGAAAAGATCTTGCATGTTCTCATCATAAAGAAATGATAAATGCTTGAGGAGATAGAGACCTTTAACCTGATCTAAACATTGTACACTGTATAAAAATATACAAACATCACATGGCACCCTGCTAATATGTAACATTTTTATGTTTTCACATATTAAAATAAATTAAATTTAATGATAAAGTTTTCTGGCATTTTTTTGTTCTTTGTTTTTGTAAAAAGTGGTTATGACATTGATTTGTCTATTTCTTTTCAATTAATTTGTCCATTCCCAAACTATGGAGTGGAAGGAATTGAGAACCATTAAAGTCTGTAAGAACAGTGCCCACTTCAACAGCAAATGAAGAGTAATAAGTCAACATATTCCAGAAAGAAAGAAAGAAAGAGTGAATTGCTAATGAAATTGAATCTTTAAGAAAAATTAAGATTCAGGATGGCAAAATAATACAGTGTTGAAATTAAATAGCAATAAGGACTATAATTTATTCAGTGCTTCTTTTATATAAGTTGCTGTGAACTGAAAATCATTTACATGCATTCACTCTTCAAAGCATACCCACAATAAGAGAGGAATGATTATTCTCATTTGTGCAGGGGGAAACTGCATTTCTGACTGGTCACATGACTTCCTGGACTTGAACTTGGTAAGGACTTCATTTGAAGACAGGCTGGTTTGAGACCAGGGAAATCATCTGCCATGCATGTCATCACAGTTCATCTTTGAGACATGTGGGGAACCAAGAGTGCAGAACCCAAGTGAGGATGCCAGGGAGAATGGACCAGGGGGCTGTGTATGTCGCACAGGGTGCAGGTGGGACCCAGTGGAGTGGCAGGATGAGAAAGCTGCAAACAGAAGTGCAGGGTGTGTGTGTCAAGACTTGTTACTTAGAAACATTTCTTGTTCACCTGCCATGTAATAGACACTTTGGTAGGTGCTGGGCTTCACCTTTGTGTAAGGCTTCTGAATAAAATAAACAGCAAGGACCAAAGTAAACAATGTAGCCAAAAAAAATGAATGTATACATTAAAGGAAAACCAAATACCACATTCATTATAATTTTTTGATAAATAGAAAAATATCTTTCAATATTATCTTTATGATAATAATTTTCATGAGTTGAGCAATCACTTTTTTCAAGACAATATTCATTTTAATTTACTTATGATGTTTATTTCATTCATATCCTGTATGAGAGGATGTAAGCTTAACATAAAAAATGTGATTTAGATTTTCATAAATTTACCAAGAGCTAAACTTGTAAACCAAGAACTCCCAGAGTTAAAATCTGTGTTCTTAATCTCTCAATCACTAGTCTAGAAATATATTACTTACTTATATATATTTTCCCATAAACATACTTACTTTGAATCATTTAGATATGTCACTATTCAATTCAAGAGTTAAGAGATTATAGTACTTGAAATTAATAGACATAAGATACAGAATATCATAAATTATCTCTCCTTTGCTGACAAAATTATGACCAGGTTTCATTTCTCTACAATTACATTCTTTCAGATTCTAAATAGGACTAATTATTTGGAAGCAAAAAAAATCCTTTTGAAGTCTAGGAAAATTTTGCAAAATTTGAATACATCCCTTTAATTCACATGCCACGTTATTTTGGACTCTATTGATCTATAATTTCAAAGTACAATGGATCACATGCAGTTGAGAATTACTGTGAATCACAGAAAGATAAAAAATGGCAAAGTTCTAATCAGACATCTACTCCAACTGAATAGTGCAGCTAGCTGAGAAAGAGAAGTTACAGAGGGAGATAATAACTCTTCACCGTCTTGCATTTCACTAGGTTGAAAAATAAGCATAAGGCTATGGCACATTTAATATCACTGTGTCTAGGTGGCCCTATGAAGGTGTTCAGGCTTTTTAGAAAACTTGCGAAGATGATAAAGCCCTAAGATACAAAAGCAGAGACAAGAAAGAGGATTCTTTTCAGCCTTACCCTGATACTAACTTATGTCTGATGAACAAGTTGGTTAACCTATGATCAAAAGCATGTGAACAGAGAAGAGAGACAGGAGAAGAATGGTGTGGAGCTGCCTTTTGTCAGTAAGTTATTGTTCTATGTGTTCATCTGCATTCAAAGAAAGACTATTAAGAAGGCTATTGAAATAAACCAGTCAGACAAGAGATAAAGGTGAGAGCATTAGTGATGGTGAGAAATTGTTAGAGTCTAGATTTAGTCTGAGCAATATTTAGCATGGAATTGACTTTTCCTTGGGTGAAGAAAAATTTTATGAAAGCAGCTTTGCAATGAAGGAAAGAATCAATAGTTTGGTTTTGAATATAGTTGTTTGTAAAGGGCTATCTAAAGGCAGATTTGTTCAGTAAGCAGCAAATACATGTATCTACAAGGATAAAATTCTGAAAATATAGAAATACCAAAATGATAATTGTAGTGTTTATTTAGTCATACTACAAAGTACTTAGTATATTAAACAAGTAAAATAACTACAATAAGGCTAGGAGAATGTGAAGATTATAAAGGTATATAGCAAAATGATTTTAGAAGCACCACACAATAAGAGTTTTTTTTAAATTTTGTTTTCTGTAATGTAACACTTTGCTTATTTTTGACCCAAGATTATGTTTTACCTAGAGTATCAAAATTTCTCTCTGACAAACACATCATTCACTCTGTCTTTTCTCTGCTTCTAATCTATAACATATTTGAGGGAAAAAAAATGGTACTTAAAAAAATGAAAAGAAGAAGAAAAATCCAACCATGCCTTCTGCAGCCCAGTACTTCACATATTATATGGATCGAAAATTTTAACTGCTCTTAAATCAAATCCACAACATTTTACTTCCTCCAAAAGCTCCTTCCTCTCTTCCCTCCCTTGGCTCCCTCTCACTCCCACACCCCACCTCCTCCTCGGGTGAGCTCTGCTGTCAGTGGCCTTGTCGCTCTGGGGCCTCAGGGATGATCCTTCCCTCTCAAGGAGCCGGAGTCTCCTGTCATTTGTAGGCTGCTCCTCCACTCTTCCTATTGTCAACGATCAAGTTTTCCAAGATACCATTGCTTCGCAGTATTTCCCTCACTGCTCACTAAGTCAGAGTCCAGTTTTAAGTTACAAAACCTGGAGTTGAGTGCACCTTGTTAGAATCATGCCTGGTGGATTACACAATCTCTGCATGCATCCCACTCGCTCCATGGCATGGTCGGGACTGAGGAAGATCTGTTTCTCTCTGATCCACGCTTTCTGCACACAGCACCTCATACAGCATGCTTGCTTTGCACCTAACAAGTGCCTAATATGGCTTTTGTGGGGGAAAAAATATGTGGAAACAAGCAACCATCTCAATATAGGGTCAAGAGCTGACAAAAGGGAAGATTGAGGAGATAAAGGTGCAGAGCTCCAGCTATCTCTAAGAAAAGCAGTGGCTCCATGCACAGGTCAATCCTCTGTTCCTTGAAGGTGCTCTGGGGAACAGTGTTGACCCTTACGGAGAATGACCGGAGCTGACCATCACACTGTGCTTCATGATCTTACTGGTCCAAATTTGGTCCTTGTTTGCAGGTTCCAGGAAGCATGCAGTTTTTAGCATGCTTTTAGGTGTTTCATTGGCTGTGCTTCCAGAGGACAGTAAATTTGAGGAAATAATATGGTACTAGGATCACAGCCTCTACAGTCAGAGTTTTCTTCCTATCAATGTCATTAATTTGTCAATATTCAAATAATTATGTAAATATCATTTTAATTTCAACATTTTCCATGTGCAAATTGAATAAGAGTCTTTCATTAGATTTTCCATGTTATTTTAAAATTAAAATACCATGATTTGAATTGTTTTAATTTCTAGTTCAACCCTTAATAACTAGAGTTTTATACATTATTCTTTCTAGTAGGTAACTGGTGGTTATATTTATTTCTAGCTTTCTTTTCAAATAATTATCTAAATAAGGGGGTAAAAAACTTTTAGCCCTGTGTAAAGGTTAAAAGTCCACAGCTATGATATGATGGATAAAATGATTAATAAATTAGAAAATCATTAAAGTAACTTTCATTAAAAGTGTGTTAAAATCTATGAATGTTTTTGAATTCATTATACAAACAATTATTAATATTGGTATCCATTCAAAAAGGAAATGAATATGACAAAATTAAATTAATCACTCAAAGCTACTTTAATCTAAATTTTATAGAACAGAAAAAATATATAGAAGCCATAGAAAATAATGGAAACACCTCAGAAATTTTATAGATTCTGAAGGAAAGCATCAACACTGGACAATGTAAAACAGGTAAAGAAGACAAGAATTTATTTAGGGATATAGCAATAGTCACTCCAGTCAGTATGACAGTTATTAAGAATACAAGCAACAATAAGTGTTGGTGAGGATGTGGGGGGTAAAGTCACACTCTTACATTGCTGGTGGGACTGCGAATTGGTGCAGCCAATCTGGAAAGCAGTATTAGGTTCCTTGGAAAACTTGGAATGGAACAACCATTTGGCCCAGCTATCCCACTCCTTGGGTTTATATCTAAAAGACTTAAAATCAGCATACTACAGTGATGCAGCCACATGAATATTTATAGCAGCACAATTCACAATAGCCAAATTGTGGAACCAACCTAGTTATCCTTCAATAGATGAATAGATAAAGAAACTCTGGTATATATACACAAGGCAATATTATTCAGCATTAAAAGAGAATAAAATCATGGCATTTGGAGGTAAATGGATGGAGTTAGAGAATATAATGCTAAGTGAAATAAGCCAATCCCCCAAAAAACAAAGGCCAAATGTTCTCTAAGTGGATGCTGTTAATAAGTGGATGCTGATAAGTGGATGCTGATCCATAATGGGGATTGAGGGGGGAGCATGGGAGGAATTGAGGAACTTTAGACAGAGCATAGGGGAGGGAGGGCAAAGGAGGGGGCATGGGAATAGGAAAGATGGTGAGATGAGATGGACATCACTACCCACGGCACATGCATGAAGACATGAATGGTGTGACCCTACTTTGTGAACAACCAGAGACATGAAAAATTGTGCTCCATTTGTGTATTATGAACTGAAATGCATTCTGCTGTCATTTATAACTAATTAGAACAGATTAATTAATTAATTAATTTTTAAAAAAGGTGTAGAGAGACCAGAGTATGTGTGAGCTCAGTCAACTGGAATAAAGGTCCAGGAGGTTTCTAAGAGCTGAAGTGGAGGACACAAATATGCGTGGTAGGCCCTAAGAGCTGCTGCCTGGTACTCCTCCCAGGACAGTAAGCTTTCCCAATCTTCCCACCAGGAGGCTGTTTCACAACTTGAAAGGAAGCTCCACCAAGGACTCACTGCTCCCTTCCACAGAGACTTTAATAAGCACTCTAGCTGACCTGATGACCAGCCCTCAAACCGACAGCGCCCAGGGCCTTCGGGGTTAGTAGATCTGGACTCTAAAATTAGCAAGAGGCTCTTAAAACAATGTGTATCTCAGAGAGGCAGAAAAAGAATTTATAATTTCAAATTTTATAAAGTAAATGATCTAAGAATAAGAAGGAGAGGGACCCCTGTGTGGATACCACATAGGTTCCATAAGAGCCAGGCAAAAATGAGACCAGGGACGCAGAGGCAGGAAGAAGCTGAGAATCATATGGTCTGAGGGAAACACAAAGCTGGTCTGGATCTGTGCTGGAGAAGAAGGTGCAGAACAGATGGCCTTATTTTATGTGAGGGTGATACAATAAAATGTCCTCATACTAATTATGGACAGACTCAAAAAACAGATGTAGAAGCCACAGAATTCCATTGGATCTTGAGAATGTTAATAATATTATGGTGCCATTTACTGCATATAGAAGGTAAATAACATTCTTGAAGACTTTGAAGAAGCAGTGGACTTTTAAAAGGATGAGTTTACATTATTGAAAGATAATTGCTGATGAAACGATTCACTTGGCAAACAGCTAACTGATGAGAGAATATTCACTTACTGAGTGCTGCAACTGGGAAAAATGGTTCTCTAGAAAAGACAATTTCATCAACTGAATGAGAGATGGGAATTACACACACATCCACATGGAGGATTATATATGTCTATGTTCAATAATTAATTTTTCTCCTAGTTTCAGACTGAATATTCTCTTTTGAAAACCCCCAGAAAGGAAACATTAATATATTCCAAAAAGTTGACTATATAGTACTTGTTACCCGGTTTTCGTGGACATAATCTCCCTGCTCCTCTACTGAAAGGTTTATCAGAGTTGGTTAAGTTGTTAAAAAAAAAATGAGTCAAGTTATAGAGTGTCATGGTGAACCACTTAAATCTCCATTTCAAAACTGTTTCACTCATTCATTCTTCTGCTAATGGGTATGTTGACCAGCTCTGAACTAAAACCCTGTCTGGGAATCTCCATCTCCCTGAAATACCTCTCATCCAAGAGCAAGATCCTTGACTCAATCCACCAATTTTGGTTCATGATGGAGGAGGGGGTGAAGTATAAAAGAACAACCGCTCACTTCAAGTCTGACAACTTCGAAAATCAATCAAAGCTCCAGTGCTCCCCTAACATCATCTGTGGCTAATGTTGCCAATGTATCCACTGAACTCTCTCTTATCAATCCCACTTCTTAGGTTTTTCACAATCAACAAATTTCCATTACACAAATTTCAACCTGTGTCTTTCCCCCAGGAAACCCAACATAGAACAGTGCGATTCCAGAGTGCGTCCAAGGATGCAGACTCTTAAGTGGTGTTTTAAAGATGGGTGGCCCATCAGACAAGACAATGAGGATTCCTTACTCGAGGATTGGAGTAACGCTGACAGCCCCTACACAAGGTAGCATTACAATTGTTAAAGTTTTCCCCAGTGCTGAACTTGGCCAGGGCATAGGTGGTATTTCAGGCATTTGAGAAATTAAGGGGAAGTATTCATTGTAAGGAGAGTGACAGCTGCTGGTCATTAGTGAGTTCCATTAAATGAAATTCAAAAAGAAAAGGTAAAGCTATTTATTCAAAAATTGAAGGCAAAGTGTGAAATTCAGAGGAACTCCTTAGTAGTATATAAACAGAGAGAGACAGCTGATGTCCCAGAGCCGGAAAAGCTGAGGCTGCAGTCCAGGCCTTGATTCCCCGACGAGCAGAGCTCTACAGAAAGTTAATTCACAGTCACAGCAAGTGTTCGAGACCCTAGTGGTGGACTAGAGACTTTGTATGAGGAGATCTTGGATGCATGAACTTGAAAACCTTGATGACCTTGATGACTCAGGTCCTTCTAAATCCACTTGGCCAGCAAAATGGCCCACTAGTTCCTGCTAGGAGGTGACACCAGCCCTCCATGAAGACGATGTGGCAGAAGTCAACATCCTGCCACAACATGATCTCTTCTTGCCACTAGCTCAGAAGCAACCTGATCTGACCAGGCTTCTGCGAAGCCTATCAAAGGGGGAAAGAAATCACACAACAAGGGGTCCTTGGACCAGGGAAACTGGTGAGAACTAGAACAGGGCTGCTTCCTAGGAATTCTGGATCCAGGACTTTCACTTAAAAGTAACATGTGAAGAATGCAGAACTTATTTCAAACATGTGGAAAAAAGAAATAAATCTTCTGTTGATTTATATATTTTTGTGAAAAGGTGCAATGTCTGCAATCTGCTTCTTACCAACCCTATGGTAAGCTCTCCACAGGGCCAGTTTGACAATGATCTTCAAGTAAGTTGTTTTTTTTTTTTTCACACACACAGAAAGTGTTGTTTTTAAAATCTATTTACACAGGTGTGATCACCAACTGTTCATGAGAAAAAAAAAATAATAATAATTAAAGTGACCAAGGCATTGCACAGATAAATTTGATGTTAAACCCTCTTTCAAATCATTCTAATAATAAACAGCCAGATCTTACTTATTTCTATGCAGAAATGTTTGACATGCATGAATGATTTTGAAACATACAAATTTATAGCAACAGAGATAGCAAAGACAGGTAGGCCTTGGGAAGGGTAATCAGACACATGCCTTTTTTTCTGCCTGCAACCTCGGAGATAAGCAGGATCTGAATGATTGATTTGTGCTGCTTATTGTCAATGTTTACTCGTCTGTAAGCCAACTGATTTACATGCACAGATGCATCTAGCTAGGGAACACAAAACTCTCCGCATATAATTTCTGACCAAAAACAGTTGTTCATTTCCAACAGCCTTAGGGTAAAATCTACAAGTCTTGGTATCATGTAAGTTCCTGCATTAGCACTTTAGGTTCAACTCACCATTCTCCCCTCACCTGAACTAGAGACTCGATGGATAACTTATTCTGAAGAAAACCTGGACTCTTATTTCTTTCTGATTTTCAAATGCTGCTTTTCCCTCACACCTTCCCTTTGGCTCATCCATAGCCTCCAGTGCAGATCCCACACATAGCCATGTGTCACCTAGCCACCTTGCACTCATCCTTGATTCAGACATCTCTTCTCAGTGAACTACCCATTACCAGGTGAGCTCCCTGTCAACGAACAAGCCCAGAGCCCTGCATTGAAGATAGAAGCAGCATTTTATAGAGAACTTGCCAGGTGAAGGAAAGTGATGTTGAACAAGTCTCTCTCAGCCAGTATGCTCTTGCTGGCAGAAATTATGTCATATCTCATCACTATTTCTTAAGACTGGAGAATAATGCCTCACAGAAACACATTGCATAAATATATGATACATATAGATATATATGCACACCATTAATGCACACTGTACACATATACATACATACATACATACATACGGGTTATTAGGGTTCTCTGAAGAGCAGAAACAACTGGATATGTGTGTGTGTGTGTGTTCATAAAAGGAGATTTAGCAAATTGGTTTTCATGCTCAGAAGCTGGATGGTCTATAGTGATTGCACAGCAGAGAGTAGGAAGAAATGAACCTGCTCAAAGAAGATAAAGCTTAGATAAGAGTAACCAATGATCTGGCCCCAGTATGAGACTGAAGCCCAAAACCTCCCTGAAAATCGCTGCTCAGAGTTCACACTGGAAGAATGAAGGCACAGGTGTCTGATGTCCTGAGCCCACAGCAGCAGCAGTAGAAACACCTGCTCAAGAAGAATAGAGCTTGGGTCAGCTCGTACCTTCCTCCTCCTTCTGCCTTTCATTCCATCTGGGCTACCAGACTTTTGGACAGTGCTGCCCACAGTTGAGTTGGGGACTTTTCCTCAGTTTGCTGACCCCCATGGTGGTCATCTTTGGAAACACTGCCTCTTAATCCTTGGCATCTTTCAGTCTGATCACACTGACAATCCAGATTAGCCATCACCATAGATAGATAGATAGATAGATAGAGTCCAGCTTAACCATGACAGTGTGTGTTGTGTGTGTGTGTGCACACCTGAGGTTTTGTCCACAGTTTCTGGCTCATACTGATAACTTTCACAGCCCTTTTTAGTTCCTAAATGAGTAGAGAAACACAATTGGAGTATTTGGCCTTCTCTCCTTGGTTCTTGAAGGAGTTTTGGAATAGCTTCACAGTGATGAAGGTGAAAGACAGTCTTCTGTTATAATATATGGACACCTTAGGCCTCAGAAAAACAAAATCTCCCTCATTTCTTCCTGCCCTTTTTTCACTGGCTTGCTTTTCTCCCCAAGGGTAGGTCATAGAAATAGAATTTCTCTTTCCCAAAGTGCTTCATAGAAACTAAAAACATTAATCTTCCCCGGCCTTTCTGCCTCTGAGCTAGGCTTAGAGAAATTCTCTCACCTACCCTGTGTGGTGGCTGATAATAAGATGCCCATTTCAGAAGGGCCCTTCCCCATTCCAAGATGAAGAAATTCTGCACAGAAAGGCACGGAGGACGCCGAGCAGACAGGTCTTGCTGGGTTCTCTCTGTCAGTCTAATAGTCCCTCAGATTTCCTCATGGTTTTCTGTGCTTTGATCATGTATACACAATAAAGTCTCCATGAAAAATCCAAAAAGGCAGGGATGAGAGAGCTTCTGTGTGAGGGGCCACCCTGGAGCTATTTGAAAAGTCTGTACTTGGCCTTGGAGCCAAGGAGATTTTGATCTGGCATTGCAAGTCATGTTGTGGCTTCTTCCTCTTAATGGATTATGCAAAGCACATGGTGACCTCAGTCTTCACTAGGCTAGAGAGGCTGCTGTGTAGCTCCAGACTTGGGCGTTAACCTTTGGGCTTAGACAGCCCTCCTCCTACCTTATTTGGCAAAAGAACATTCCATTGAAATCCTTTGAATCCCCCTTATATAAATAAAGCAAACACTAGCTCTTCTCTCTCTCTCCTTCCAGCGTGAAAACAGGACCCCTACGGTCTTTTTGAAAATTACTTTCTGTATCAGGTGATTTTTCATGGTATTTCTCAGCCAGTACACTTCATGCAAGGGAAACCCAAAATTGATAGCTCACACAGGAAGTGGGCAAGACTTCTGGACAGCTGAACTCCTGGAGGCTTACATGAAAGTGAAAAAGAACTCATGCAGAGCCCTTTGGCTGTGGCTCTCAACATCTCCCCCTCTCTGTTTAAACAACAAGCATGTGGCTTAGGGACCGTGTCTGTTAGGCAGTCCAATTCAACATATGGTCCTTACCCGTCATCGGATGAACTGACCTCTAGGCGTCAGCCTCCTGTCTTAGGTTGGTACCACTGCAATTGGATCATACCCGTCACTGACTACCGGTCCAGCATACAGCTATACTTGTGGATAGGCCTTTGCACCAGTGGGGGGGTGAGGTTCTTTGCCTCACCTCTGTTGGCCCCCAAATTTTAGACCATCACTAGTAGAGGAGGATGCAAAATGCCATGACATTAAGCCAATTGAGGGCTCCTTTGAAAAATTGTACCACCGGTGACATCATCAGCAAAAATACCCCAACACTACCACAAGTCGCTGCACCAACAGATAGTTCACAATGCATACAGGTGAGCTCACAATGTGTCCAGGCAAGTTCTGCAAGCAGTTCAGTGATGGCTATTGTAGAAGCTGTAGATTGGTTTTATCTTTGACTTCACCAGCACTGGGATGAAGATAGGAATTCTGGCAATAATGGCTAAAGAAAAAATTATGTAACATTACAGAAGGCACTAAAAGAAAACAATTTTCTTAACAATTTACATT
>NW_025999977.1:51611677-51637809 GCF_001458135.2 Marmota marmota marmota
CCAGGATCATATGCAATTTGTTGCTGCTGATCCTCATAAGGTCCCTTTCCTAACAACATATCTAGATTTCTCTGAGGATAACCAGCTGCTGCATTTCGCCTAGCCGTCTCCTTGCAAAATTCCTCATTGGCAACCTTCCATAACAGGTATTGTCCTCCATTTAGCACAGCTTTACACATATTAGCCCAATCTGCTGGCGTCATGTTCAAGTTGTTAATGGATTCGACCATGCTTACAGTGAAGGGTGCTTGAGGACCATAGGTTGTTACAGCCTCTTTTAGCTGCTTCACTGTTTTGAAATTTAAAACTTGGTAAAATCGCTGCCCTCCTGCCTCAAATACAGGGCATGTTAATATTTGAGATCTTGTCTCAGGATCCCAACTATCAACTGCGGGGGTTGGGGACCTCCCAGCATATGGAGGTGGCCTTGTTAGTTGGACACTTACGTCCTCTGGTGATAGAAAGGTGTTAGTAGCAGTCTCCTGTTGTAACTTTCCCCCTGATGGCTTTTTCTGTTTTACACTTTCTTTCTCTGTCTGACTAGCTTGAGAGGCCTTCTCTTTTACTTGAATCTTTTCCTCTGTCTGACTAACTTGAGAGACCTTCTCTTTTACTTGAATCATTATGTCTTCTTCTTCCTCTACCATTGTCTGAACTGAAGGCTTTGGACTAAGCAAACAAGATATGAACGTCCACAATGGCAATGTGCCAACTGGCAGAGTCCCTGGGCTTTTCTTTTCTATTCTTTTTAAATCTTCACCATGATGGTTCCATTGTGATATATTTAACAACTCCTCCTTAAAAAGCCATGGGCTACATTTTTGTATTGTATCAACGTATGCCCTGATTGTTCTTGATTTTACTGAGATGCCTCCTTCCTCTAACAATTTACTTAACACTCTTTCAGTTTGTTTTTTACTAATTTCTGATCCCGTATTTCTACTATAATACAACTCAACAAGATAACGCCTAACAAAACTGAAACTGAGTGAAACAAAATTGGAACAACACAAAATCATTATAATAGCCTCCTGAAATGTCCATCCGTCCTTTCTCCCTACCTGTTCCTCAGATGTGAGCGGTTTTTCTTCCATCTTACACATCTCCAGGGACAGGCAACTTAAAACAAAAGTGAAACAAAATAACAAAAGAAGAATCTTAAAATGGCTACCCATCCTCTTGCCCTGCCCTCAGGGGCGAGCAGTTCACTTACCCTCAGTCGCTCCCCGTGCGAGCCACCAAATGCCGCAGTCTGGCTGGGCACAATCAGGAGCCACTTGTCAAAAGAAACTAACTTTATTTTTAGAACCACACACGCCAAACAAAACAGCCTCTCAGGAAAAACCCTCAGAGCCTCAACTGCCACCACTGGCTTTCCACAAGCCTCTCTCTCCCACACAAGCTTCTCTCCACCTCCCACAATCCTCCTGCTCTTGAGGCCGATTGGCTGGGTCACGTGGGCGGAGCCAAAAAAAGTCCCCCAATGAGCAGCTCCGTGGTCTGAAAGGGCAGGGAAACAGTCCAATGAGCATCACCACAGAGGAGCCAATCAGCTAGATGTTGCTGGGGCCGAGGAGCCAATCAGCTAGATGTTGCTGGGGCCGCTGTGAGCCAATCATCAGCCGGCAGCTGGAAGTTTGCTGGCAGCTGGAAGTTTGCTGGGGCCCCTTTGGCTGTGGCTCTCAACACTGGGAGGTTGGTGCACTCCAACTCTAGGGAGAGGGAGGCTCCCGTACCAGGGATGTTTCTGGATCTTGCCTTATGTGTCATCTTGATCCAACTGCTATTTTGCATCTTTTCAAACATCCTTCTTAATACATCATCAGTATAAGTATAGTGATTCTCTGTGATCTTTGAGCTGTTCCACAAACTAATCAAGCTCAAGGACAGAGTCATGGGCGCCTGATTCATAGCCAGGGTGAAGTTCCAGAGCCCCAGACACATCACCAGTATCTGAAGTGCAGCCAGTTTTAGGACTGAGCCTGCAGCCTGTGGGATCTGAAGCTGTCTGCAGGTAGGTGGTGTCAGGTTGGACGGCATTAGAGGATCCCAGCTGACACCCAGAGCATGTGGGATTAGCTGCTTGCTGGTGGCTAGAATTCTTCACACATTTGTGATCATGGAAATGATCTGCGTTGTGAGTATGGAATCCCAGAAATTGAGTTTAAGTTTGCTTTTCCTCAATGTCCTTAGAAGGAATAAGCAAATCAAGAAGAAACAAACAACACTGATCATTTATCAGTCCACTCCCTTGGGTGTGCAAGTACAACTACATATTCAAAAACTAAGGGAAGCCTTAAAATGGAGATCAGAAATAAGTTCATTTTTCCTACTCATCAGGCAATTTTATCAGGATATCTGAATGGTGTTAAAAAACAAGAAATATTTCTTATGTGTCAGCTTTTTCTTCTGCCAGTTCCCCTCAAACATCCTCATTCAGTACAGCACAGGTGGTTAGATGTTATTTAACTTGATTGTCACAATCATTTCAAGGTATATACCTATCATGTTTATTTGTGTATTGAATACTTAGAAATTAAAAAGGAGAGTTCAATGCAATTCCCCAAGTGATTGCAAGACTGGGGGTGCCCCGCGCCTCTCCATGAGAGAGAAAGATTATGCCCAGGAAGGTCTCACAGTTCATTTGGAAGTTCTGACTGTTGGGTAAACATATAACGGCAGCAGCACCCCAGAGAAAAACCCCAGCATGGCGTCTAACGACCCTCTTTCTCCTCTTTGTTTCTTTCACTGGCGTGAAACGTTCCCGCCAGCGCCAACATTCAAACCCTGCTGTTGGGAAGCCTTAGCCCCAATTAGAATTAATTTCTTGGGCTCTGGAACTGACATATGGAAGAGCTTGTTATCTACCTGTTATTTACCTCAGCCCTGTGACCTCTCCTTAGACCTATATAAACACACAGCCTTTTGTAATAAAGTGGGAAACCTCTTTGGTAATCTGTGTCATGTGGTGCGGCGTCTTCCAGTCTTACACTGACCTCACTACCAAGACAATTTATTTTATTTTGTGGAGTTTGTGATCAGCTTTTAGAGGGTAGCTGAACCTTACTATTCTAGAAGGCCCTCGTCATTCTGATAGACCCAACCTGGTCTTTTCTTAAAATTGGGCATCTCACCACAAAACCATGAAAAGATAATTTTGGCTTTACTATAAATTACTGCAAATTCTGAACCTGCTTGGAATGCCTTCCCGTGCCTTGAACTCACCCATGCCTGGCTCTCTGACCACATAGCAGCCCTCTCTGAAACTTTAGTGACACCTGTAAGGGTAAAAGAAATTGAAGTTAAAGCGTAAAAGTTAAAGGGTAAAAGACCGGGTATTGTAAAGTTTCTAAGCTGCAAGGTCTGAGTTAAAATGTAAAGGATTAGGTATTGTTAGGTTTCTATGTTACCTGCAAAACCTGAAATTCCTGTAGCTGTTAAGAAAATGCTTGGAACCGCCCAGTAAATATTTCCCCTGACTGCTTGGTTGTCTAATAACCTGGGACTCTGTGTAACTTGTCATGTAGTCATTTAGGCCCTAAAACCAATCAGTTTGAATGTGTACCCCGCTTAGAACTGACCTATCACCCCCGCCTGACCTGTTCCCGCCAATGAATGAACTAATCATGTTTAGGAATTGTTGCTTGATTTTCCCACGGTGTATGATGATTTGTTAAAGGAGACTGTGATGTATGTAAAGTCCCGCCCTCCCCCAAAAAAGTGTACTTAAGCAGTGCTCAGCCCCTGCTCGGGGCTCTGGGCTGTTCTCCCTTCTTGAGTGGGCATGGAGCCCTAGCATGCTAGATCAATAAATCCCCTTCTGCCAATTGCATGAGTGGTCACTTGGTGGTCTCTTTCTCCGACGCTTCGCCGGACCCTTACACACCTCACAAATCTTGGCCTTCCCTGGCCAGACAATGACCCTCTCTGGGGCTCTAATGGTCCTCATAAATTCTGATGTTGGGGCCAGCAAAAAAATATGTAAACTACCATTAGTGTGATGCTTGTCAGAGTTCTGTTATCTGTAACCCCCCTTTGTGTAACTTTCTGGGCTATAAAGCTGGGCACCAAGAAAGTGGCAGTGCTGTCTTATTCCCGCCGTTTTGGAAGGGAGAGGCAGCCCGGCCGGTTGAAATAATAAGCTTGCTTTGATTTGATTTTAATTGGAGTCAGTGGTCTTTTCTTGCGGCCTGGTCTAACAATTCCTCATGCTCTGACTAGCAGAACACACATGCATGTGCCTGGATTTCATATGTCTATTTTCACGTTTGCATTTGCAAAGCAAGAGAGCAAGGGTGGAAGGAGACTCGCCTCCAGGAGGTGAGGAATGAAGTGTCTATTTAGGATTCCGGTAACTTGGTAAAACTAATCTGAGTTTCATATTTAGGTTTGAAACATACAACAGTGTGACCTGCAAATTCAGCACACCACCTTTACTAAGTGCAAATCTTTATTTTATATCCTAAAGTATGTATTTTCCTAATTAACTTTACTTTTTTTCTGTAATGGTTATTATTTAAAATCATTTTTTTCAAAGAAAGATCAAAAAGTGATTCACTACAGTGCCAAATACAAAAAAAAGTCATTGCATATGCAAATAATTGACATAATGTTCAAAGGGACATGACCACAAAAGTCATTCAATACTCCAGAGAAGATTAACTTATTTATTCACATGTTAATTTATTTAATCACTTGTCAGGAAATGTATAGCAAGCATACTGCTGAGTTTTGCAGATACAAATGTAATCATTAATCTCCAGGAGTTTTTGGTGTAATGGCAGGAAACAGAAAGTTAGTAAATAAAAATCTCTGTTAAAAACCTTAACAGAAGCATTTGTCCCAAACGTCTACTCCAGCAGGCATGAAATTAAATATTTTTTGAATAAATGTGTGCTATGAAAAAGTATCCATGGGCTGCACTAGAGCATTCGGAGAGAGATGGTAAGTGTCGAGGTACAGGAGGTGAGGAATGAAGCGTCTACAGAGGATTCCAGCAACTTGGTAAAACTAATCTGAGTTTCATATTTAGAATGTCATTGCATATGCAAATAATTGACATAATGTGCAAAGGGACATGACCAAAGAGAAAAGTTTTCATGGAGGAAGAGATGTGAAGTGCCTCAGGGGATCAGTGGACATAAATGATTGTAGTTTCAGCCACTGTGTTTTGGGGTGATTTGTTTTAGAGTCTTATTGTGACAATGTCTGAATGATACAGATATGGAGGAGAATCTGGGGAGGGGAGATGGAAATTGGAAATGATGAATTTGTAAGCAACAGACAGCAATAGAAGAGAGAAAGTATGATCAGGTTGGAACTGGGGCAGAAGAAGTCGATAATGGGGAAGAGGAATCCCAGAAGAGAAACCCACATTGTGTGGGGTGTTTACCTCCACAAAGGTGAGCTTATGATTAAAATGTCAATTTTGCATGATTCCAGTTTTAGAATTCCATAAAAACTAAATCCAAGAAAAAAATAAAAAGTGTCCACTCCTTCACACAATCAGTACACTCTAGAGAAAAGCCAGTGTCAACATGAAAGTTCAATTAGTTTCACCATCTGATCACCATCATTGATTCAGGGACATTGCAAGAGTTCCTACATTCCTGGATGTGAACATTAATAAGGTATGATTTCATAGCCCTTCCTAAGCCAAAAGTAAAAAAACACCAGACCTCCTGGCAGCATAAATATTTTTACATGTCAAAAATGGAATGAGACTATTAAAAAAGAAATGCAAATATAATCCAAAACAAACAGAGTTTGTTTCCTAGGGGGAAAGTAAATTACAACCTTTCATAATGAAATGAATGTTTATAAACACTAGCCTTAAAGTCAAATGCATAAGCTGTCTCCTTTAGAATGGAATTCTCCTTATGATTTATCAATGTTTACTCATTCCAGTTTGTTAATGATTTCCTGGTGGTTGCAAGGGATCCTTACTTCTTTATGGCATATATTATTGCATTAGTCTCCCTAAAAAATAAAAGACTGTCAGTTAGGCCAATATAAAAAGAGTCAGGTCTTATGAATTTATCTTACATTTGGCATTTTTTTTTTGACATTTTACAGTCCGCCCGCCCCCCCACCACCACCATGGAGATGTTATTTTGCACTTTTCTTCCTGTTACAGAATCTTGTCCTTGTAAGAGAGTTTAGAGTTATGTATTCTAATGAGTCCTGACAGGGATCTAAAATTTAAGTTTCCTCAAAGGTGTGAAGTAGATTTAAGACATGATCTTCCAAAATCCACAAGTCTAAATAAACAAATTACATATAAGCATTTCATAGCATGAGACAAGCATAGCTAACACTGTTTTGAACTCCATGTGGTCAAAATATTATTTCATTCAAAGCACATTTCTGAGTCTGTATCCAGGTACACATTTCAAACATCTGATAAATGAAAACTAAAAAGCAAATTAGATAGGACAATATAGACTTTATTATACCTATTTAATGTTATTAACTTATTTAAAAGAAAACCGGTCAAGATGTGTAAACAAATTACCTAAATGCTTGTTATTTAATAAATAATCATCTTGTAAAGTTCTGGTCCAAATAGAACCTTTCTATTTGGTAATAGTGTCAAAAGTATTCATACAACTCTCAAGGACTAACCTTAATGCCTATTCTGAAAAAGGCACCTGGAAGTACCTAACAATCTTGATACTCAAATATTTTCTTTTTTTTTAAATTTTTTTATTGGTTGTTCAAAACATTACAAAGCTCTTGACATATCATATTTCATACATTTGATTCAAGTGGGTTGTGAACTCCCATTTTCATTTTCATTACACTATAAAGTAGTAAATTGAAAAAAACCCTACATTGAAAAAAAAATAGAGAAAAGAAAAATTTAAAGGAGTAGTAGGGAAATACAAATTATTAACATCAATCCCACTATGCAGCAATTAAAAAAAAATGCTTGATTTAAAGGATTATAGCATAGGAAAAACCCCTGCTATATCAATAAAGGAAATTACAAAATACAAAATAATACCTGCAATTAAAAATAAATATGTAAATATTTAAAGAGTACCTGAATATGTTTTTTTTTTATAATTTCCTATCTGTAATAGACTGACTTTACTTTTCTTACGTGGCACACTGACAAATATATGTAAAGTATTTCAACAGAATTTCTCTCCCATTTTCATATCCAAACATCTTGCTAATGAAGGAATGATGTGATTTTTCTACACCTACTTGATATATATTTGTAAAATAATTCCTGTATTGTTGATGCCTGATAGAATGTTTCTAGGCATTCACTTTTCATAGCATGACAAAAAAAGTGTCAACACTTTTCAGAGCATGACACATAGGATATCGATGTTGCACGTTGATACCTCTATACCTAAATGTGTTTAAAGAATAAATTATTGTTCTGATGATTTGAAATTTAGGACAAAGTGACTTTCTTCTTCTTCAAGGATTGTTCTGGCCACGGGAACCACTGCTAATGCTTAATTTTTTATAAGACAAATTCTGGGAGTCTCTTCAAAAAAGGATGGTCTAGATTTTTCCTCAGTGCCAATGAACCTGAGGATTATGGAGTAAATTAAAAGCATTATTTAGGACAAAGCATGGTGGTGGAAAAGGTATGGGATTTTTAATCAGACAGAATCAACTTTAAATGATAGCTAGAGTCATTATTAGCCACTACCCATTGGCATAATCACAACTGCCTGCCCCATATGAAGGGGTTATTATGATTCTTCACATTTTACAGTTCTAGGTGTGTAATCTCACAGAGGTAAAGTGCTTGTCCAAATTCACACTGAGATGCAGTGTGTACAAGAGGGAATCCTCATCTTTGATTCCACAGCATTCCTTCCGGCCACATGATTGTGGCTCATTGATTACTCTGACTCTGCAGCTCCTGTGTACACAAAGTCAGCAGTAGGATGTGTCTTGACTGAGCCATGAAAGGCCGTGGTGATAATAATTACTATCCACATATCTACAATAGCAACAAAAACAGCACAAGCATCCTTACTTAAATTCAACTATATGGTTTCTTATTAACTTATTATTATTAACAGATATATATGTTAATAAATATAAATAGATATAGATATAGATAGATAGATAGATATACATAATTCCTTCACAGTCATTTCTTTATGTTCTATAAAAGTTTGCATTGATTACTTCATTTCATTCTCAAAATGACACTTGGGACAGTCAATTAGGGAGCATACTTCACAGTGATCATGAGAAATCAAGCAATGGCCATCAGTGAGAATTAGCATGTATGAATTAAGGTTCCATCCTGGACATATGTTCAATAATTAGAAACTTTATCATAAATGTTTCCTTCTCAGTGAATACTGACATAGTGTTCCCTGACGAGTTTGATAACATAAATGGACCAGAAGACCTTTAACAGCCACTGATATGTGATTTTGACAGTTGATATTCTAAAGAGATGATTATTAATTAATTTAATAATCTTCTTATTAAATATTTATAATTATGTAGAGAGTATCTATAATATAACATGGTCTCAGTGAGAAATTATTCATAGATTTACTCTCATTTAAATATTTTAGTATTGGGCTCTCCAGGTAGCTTTTGTACTAACAGATAAAAGCATACTCTAATTAGTTCCATTCCTCTATTGTAGGGAAAGTTGATGACATACTTAACAGGGCCAATAAATGATAGTAATTATTTTTTGATGCTCTAGATCAATTATGTTTCTCTGTAGAATAACAGTGAAATATGGTTACTGATTTAACTCCTACCCAAGTTTTAGGGCCCTATCTAAGATCCAACTCTGCTATGGGGTGTTCTTACCTTGTCAGCATCACCCTGCCCAAGTAATGCCAATCACTGTCAGACACTGGTTCCTATAGACTTGAGAAAGGACACAGTCTTTGAAGGTAGAATAATCTAAGAGGCCAAGTGACTGACTTATACATTAGCACTTATTGAATTTTATATCATTGTATGCATTTGTTCATATAAATTCATTTGTTAATTTGACTCCTACGTTTATTTAATATAAAGGCAGATGCCAGATTTGAATGCCACCATATCTAGGAAAACTTTTTAAGTTTAGCTTTCCATAAACATAGCTGCCTTTTTAAGAACATTTCCCACAAGTAGATGATCAGGATAATGATTGCATTTCATCCAACCAAATACATTCTATGTAGTACCTCAATATGACATTTTAATGTAATATTTGATATGATGAAAAATCTTCCCAAATATTTATCTATTAGTAGTTTAAAAATGTTTGGCATATTTTGTTTTTTGATGAAATATAAATGGGTGGTAGGTAAAAGCTAACTCACACACACAGTGTAGAAGCTAAGTAAAAACACAACTTAGTGCTTCAATCAACCAAAATTCTATGTAAGAAATGAAGAGCTTCTTGCAGGTATGACGTAAATCTGAAAATTCTAGCCTAGTGACTTAGAGTCAGACAAATTTAGTTCTGAATCTCACTTCCACCCTTTCTAACTTCAGCTCCCCTGGGTATCCATTTACTATCTGTAGAGTAGTCATGTGGGGGCTCAGTGGTGATTAAATATGGCATACAATAGCCCAGGAAAGCACAGGTGCTCATCAAGTATTATTTGTTTATCAAATATTAATATCTTACCTCCAATTACATATTATTCCAAGCCACCCACGCTGAGGGAGGTCTCCAACAGTCGTTGTCCATCAGGTCCACTAGGGGGCGCAGCTCAGGGTGCTTGTTGTATTCTTCTCTGGATACAGCACATCCTAAAATGTGTCTAGGAATTTCAAAATGTCCAATATCTTCCACCTGTGATATTATCTCTTAAAACATCAGGACAAATCAAAACAGAAAGTACTTCCTGGCTATAGTCAAAATGAAGCATTTTTAAATTTATGAATTTACTTAGTTTCATTAGAACTTTGAGTAAAATAACAGAAGTGCTTTAGTTGACTATATCCAGAGATCAGTAGATAGAAGTGGCAAAATAAAAGTAGGAAACCGTAATCTTACCTCTCTTCCCATATAGTATTTAATGTCATGCATTTCACATCACAACGAAAAGGCCATTTACTAAATGAACATCCATCCTAATGTTCCTTATCAAACAGGTTAATATAAATTTGTGTTGCTGAGAATTTACTTTAATGTACTGCATGGGAAGTCAGATAGAAAGTATTCCTCTTATCTGCAGTTTCCTGACACTTTTTTTATGGCACTGGGTAATGAGTACCTCTGAGGAGAAAATTGTCAGTTCTTTACATTCAATCATAATGAAAAATATTCCCATGAGCAAAAACTGTCCTCCACCCCCCAAAATATTCATCTTTCACACTTTCAGTCCCAAATTCAGTGCAGTGAACTGTGGTAAATGGGAAGCATGCTTCAGCTGAGTGAAAAGTGGGTTCTCAGGCTGAGGCTTCACATCACAGAGACGGTGCATCTTAAGATACTTCAACATGTCTGCTTTGCCTGGTGGTTCCCACACTCCCCTCAGGAAGGATGGATCAGATGCTCATTATCTGCTCTCACTATCCCCAGAATTTCTTAGCACAGAGGAAACACTACTAGAGATTCCTTTACTGTGAGAAAAAAAAAGGTAAAAGAAAAGAAATAGCTACAATGTGAAAGAAATGACAGGGGTGTGTTTGTGCATGCAGGAGAGAAAAAGAGAGAGAGAGAGACCAAGGGAGAGGGAGGGTGGTGTGGGCTGAATGTTTATATGCCCCCAAATTCAGGTTGAAGTACTACCTGCTGAGGTACAGGATTGGTAGGTGGGGTCATTAGGAGGTGAGCCCTCATGAATTGGGTTAGTACTTTGACAGGAGGCCTAAGGGAACTCATTTGCACTTGCACCACTGTGAGGGCACAGCAAGAAGACACCCTCCATGAATCAGGAAGAGGACATCACTAGACACGGGGCCTTGATTTTGCATCTCAGCCTCCAGAACTGGAGAAACAAGCTGCTACTGTTAACAAGTCCCCTGTGTCCTGGTTTTGTACTGGAGCAGCCTGAATGGACCAAGACCAGGGGAGACACAGAAGAGGAGAAGCCCTTCTGTGCAGAGGCAGGCACAGGATTCATGGTCTGCCCATTCATTTGTTCTACCAGAGAAGATCAAGTGTTTTATCTAGATGATTCCTTGTTAAAAGAATATCTGGGGCCAGTATGCACTTTAAAATGTTGGACATCCCTTAATCCCATATTTAGATCACCCAAAGTTTAGAATTTAAATAGATATTGAGAATCTATATGTATGAATTTCCTCCAGGAAGTACATTTTGCTATTTATGTATGCATAGTTATGTATTCATGGGTGTGTTTGAGTGCATAAAAACAGGCTTTTACAAGTTCTAACATTCTTACTCAGACATTTTTGAACTTTGCCATCTAATAAGCAACAAAATGTATACAGCCGTGTGCTGCTTAACGATGAGGATGCATTCTGAAGAAGGCATCATTAAGCCATTGTTTTAGTTGTGTAAATGTCATACTTATACAAATCTAGGTGGCAGAGGTCAATCACTGACTGTGGTCACTTGAAGCATCAATAGGGTTGGTGGACATGAGAGGTCTGAGGTGCTGCCAGGGTAACGTGTCATACTGGTTTATGTAAACATTTTATAAGTGGAATGAATACAATCTAAAATAACAATGGGATGTAAAGTCCAGCAAATGCATAAAGAAGTAACACATGCATTTATTATCATCATCAAGTATTAAGTCTTATACATAATTGCATGTGCTTGACATACTCAGAACGGGCGTGGCCACGGCACAGGAGCAAGGCACAGCAATACAATATGATGACAGCTACAAAGTGTCCAGGCAATGGGCATTTTCAACTCTGTTAGAATCCTGCAGGATCACCATCACACATGTGGTCTGTCCTGACTGAAATGACATGAGTGGTGCAAGACTGTGTGTTCACCAACATTTCAAGGAGGAAATTAAAAATATCTAATCACTAAATTCCAAAGGTTCAAGTGTCTATTTTATAATGTATGTTACTGACTTAATATTTCTAAGCAACATATTTTCAAAAGCCCTCTAATCTGCATATTTGAAGAATCAAATTAATCAATATATAAGAACATCATGAAACCAGCTCCATGATTTTCATGTACTCAGGATTAGCACTAAGTTTTAGAATAATTGTTTGTTAAAATGAATTAACTCTTAACAAATCTTACAAGTTTCTTAATTTTAAGAGAGAAGTAATTACTGAGCCCTATGTGCTTTTCTTTTCTTTAAAACAAGGGCCTGAGCTCCTATCTCATGACTGCAGGTATGTCTTTTGTGCTTGAAGGGAGAAGACTACAGGGAGAATACTGCAAATGCACCCTCAGGGGTCACCTTACAGAGTCAGTAGTTGTCTCAGGCCTGAATGGAGATTTTCACATAAAGATGTTTCAGAGCTGTATTCAATGATTTTAATCTCTATGGAAATCAGATGTCTTTCCCAGATAGGTTTTTCCTAGCCCCACTAAGATTTTGCTACTCTGGCAGAGAGCTGTCAGGGGTCACTGAGTGTCTTGTAAGTGCTCAGCTTTTCTTGACATTTGACAAGTACAAATGAAAAGCTGATTCCTAGGTTTAGGATCTCAATTCTTTGCCATCTAAAAAACGCAGAAAGAAAGAACTGTGGGAAAAAGCCAAGTTGAGAATATTATTATTTGTAATACTAGCATTTTTTAAAAATTATACAAATAAATTTTATATAATTAAGGCATTCAATACTAGCTGGAAAATGAGAAAAGTTTTACAAAACAAGGAAACTTTTTTTTTTGTACTGGTAATTAAACTCAGGGGCACTCAACCACTGAGCCACATCTCCAGCCCTATTTTTAAATTTTATTTAGAGACAAGGTCTCCTTGAGTTGCTTAGCACCTCTCTTTTGCTGAGGCTAGCTTTCAACCCACGATCCTCTGGCCTCAGCCTCCCGAGCAGCTAGGATTATAGTGTGCACTACCATGCCCAGCAAAACAAAGAAATATTTTTAAAAGACACTATGAGGCAAAACCTGATAATATTTTGACACTCTGACTTCCAAAGTATTTTTGCACACAATGTATAACTAGTAAAAATCCACTTATATATTCATTGCTATCCTTTTTACTTTATACAAGATTAAGATTATTTCACAGATTTTAAAAACTTCCTTTTGGCTCTTGCTTTGTGTTTGATCATGTGCTTCACTGCAACTCCCACACATCCAGTCTCTTGGTAAGCACACTTCTGAAATGGTCAACAACTATGTCTAGCTTCACACCAATAAACTACAGCATAGAAGACAAAATATACCAGGTGACTTGCATGAGATTATGCTACATAAGCTTGCAATATTTATCTTGCTAAAAATTTCTTGTGCTGCCTTTGAAGCAGCAAGTAGCTACCTTCTGAGTGACTGTGTGTGGAGGGACACAGCAAGGAACAAAGAAAGTGGACTCTTCTCAAGAATTACAATAAGTCTACAGTAATTAAAACAATATATTATAAATAGACAATTAAATGAAAAGAACAAAACCCAGATATAGGTCCATGCTTTTATGGTAAAATGATTTGATACAGTGACTTTAGAGCAATGTGAAGGAAAACAAAGTATTTCCAAGAAATAGAACTGACAAAATTTTATATTCTTATAAAAAAATAAGTAGCTTAAGTGGAAGTAAACACAGAAATTATTTAGAGATGGATTATGTTTCTTCCTCTTTAAAAACTGAAATGACAATATTTCAAGAAGAAATATAAAAGTATATCTTTGAGACTTCAGAGTAGTCAGAGATTTCTTAGAAAGGAGAAAGAAAATAGTAAATACTAACCATGGATGGGATAAAGTTACAATCTGGACTTCAAATAATTAAAATGTCCTGCAAATCTGAAGACACTCTCCAGAAAAAGAACAGGCAAGTCACAGAATGGAAGAAAATATCTCACATACATATATGTACTTAAAATACGAAAATAATACAACTTAATGGTTAAAAGGAAAAATAACCCCATAAGAAGCAAGGCCAATGTCTTGAAACAATACTTCTCAAAGAAAAATTTGGAAATGGTCAATAAGCACATGACAAATTGCTCCACCTTAAAATCTTTTTATGCATCTGTGAAATACACAAATTAAAACAATAAGATGCTCTCACATACTCATTGCAATGGCTAATATTTTAAGAAGCTACCAATACAAAGAGTGAATATTATGTTTGCTAGTGGGAGTGTAAAATGATGTAGCCCTTTGGGTTCAATCTGCTGTACCACAAAAAATAATAGTTTTACATATGTATACACATGTATATACATATATAATAAATATGTAACATATGAACATATAAAATTATACAGAATATGTACAACAACATAAATATACAATATACATAGGATAAATATATAATAGTTTTACGTATCATATGTTATTATTTTATCTAATATATATAAATTGATTAAATTTTAAAGATAGAAAATTCTTGCTTCTTATTCCAATTCTATTCCCTAGATTCAAAGTCCCTGTTCCTTCTATTATGACATATGTGGTAGCTAGAGTTGAAATTGTACATTAAAGAAAACTAAAATTCTCTAAATTTTGTAGGACCATATTCTCTTCAGGGTGATCAACAATTTTACTTGGAAAGGCTGAGAGCCACTTTGTCTAGATTAACTCACACAGAGTTCCCTGCTTCCTTTGCAATTGTCCCTTAAGTATTTCCACGATAAAGGAAATTCATTAGTATCAAATCAAAGGCCAGGATGGAGGCTTTGCATTCCATTGAAAACTTCCTTTTCTTCCTGAGATTCACACAAAAGACAGCTCTGTGTATTGAGAAATGTGTGCATATGAGAATAAGAAAATAGTACAATATAAATAAAACTAATGGCGAGCTTAATCTTACCAATGTAGGAAATGGACATTATGAAAGTTAGTATGTTATATAGTTATATTAAAAAGTGATAAAAGAGCTCTCATCTATAGATTGTTACAGTTTAGGATTGCTGTGTAGCCTAAGTTAACATTCTTTTATAAACACCCCAGAAAGGTTTTTATTGTTTCATCTCTAACATTATGCTGTTTGACAGAAAATAATAGGAAGAAAAAAAAATACTCTGGATTTAAATAAGTTTCTCTACATTTTAATGATGATAATATCCTGAATAATATTTTCATTTCACTCCTTTGTATGCTTCTGACTGGAATAGGCCCTTTTCATTTTCAGACTTAGTTCTACACAAAGACAAAAATTATTTTGTAGATCAACAGAAAATTTTTGAATTAACTCATGCTGACCAAAGGCAGAATTTGTTTTAGTAACTTTTTATATAAAAGTGCTTAATGCATGTATGTGTATATATATTGACAATAAGATATAATTGTTTGCATATTTATATATTCAGTAAGTGTAGTTTCTGCTTTAAAAAATAGAGAAATCCATTCTCAACATTTGGGAAATTGTTATTCTGGTTGAAGAAAAGAAAAATAAATAAATAAACACAAAAGTGAGCTTAAAAGAGAGCATTCAAAAATGCAGTACAAACCCCCAAAATGAAAGTGACATTATAAAAAGTTCAGGTGTGCTTTCTCTGCACCTCTGCAAGGGAAACTCCATGTTAATTAATTGCCCCATATATAAACTGTCCTATAATTGTTGCCATGCCAAATCTAGAATTTTGGAAGAGATGAAGACTGTGCAGTCTTTGAGAAAGGACCAAACTCCTGTGCTCAAGGGGTGGGCGGTGTTGGTGGGTTTGAGGGTATCAGTGGGAGGAACAAATGAGCAGGGTTTATTGATCACTCAGGATTGGCTGGGCCTAACTGTTTTTTAAGATAAGATTTTAAGGAGGGGGTGGCACCATCTAATACATTTTGTTGGCTGTACTAACTATATAGCACAGAAAATGGTGAAAAATAATAAAAAAGAACACGAAACTGGAGGACAGAGGCTTCAGCATTGGCTGATGGATTGGATGTGAGGATTGAAAAGTGAGGAACCGGGAGTGACTCTCAAGTTTAAGGCTTTAACATCTGTGTGAATGTTGGTTCAATTTATTGTAGACTGAAGAATCAATAGTTCTGTTTTGGTCAGAATAATGCTGAGAGGGCTAATAGATGAGATGTCAAGAAGGCTGCTGAATAGAATGCAGCAGAAAGCCAAGTCCGGGCTCTTGAAATATGCACTGGAGTCATCAGTCTATAAATAATACTTAAAGTGAGTGGGCAGGATAAGCTCTTTTAGAGAAAAGTGTAAAAAGAAACTAAAAAGGAAAAGAGAAGACTAAGTACATAGCTCAGGAGCTCTCCAACACTTAAAAAATAGGAACAGTTCCACTTTTGTCCCTGAAGGGCTAAGGATGACAAGAATAGCCACCCTGCAATAAACAAATTTTTTTTTTCAGATTTTGCACAATAAGAAGGGTTTAACTGTGAGAACACGATCCCTAAGAATAAGGACAGCAATGAACCTGGTCCCACAGCTACTACTGAGGCAGGAGACATGGTTAAGAAGAACAGACAGGATCCTTGGACTCTTTCAAGGTCAGGTGTCCATACAGCAATGCTGAGAAACTGCATGCGCAAGCCATGCCTCATCAAAGTCAGGCTGGCTCCTGTGTAGTTAGAAAAACATGATACTGGGGAGTCTCCCATCTGGGACCCAGACCCCCATCAAAGCAGGGGTCGGGGAGAGCATGGTAATGTGGTTGGACCAAAGAGCACATGAAGAGCTCATGGACACTGAGTATCTCACCCCTGGGTGAGATAGGGGACAAGTTCCCTTAACTCTGTAGATCCATGTGAACCCCTAGACAACAGCCACTCTCTGGTATTCTTCTTCTGGGACCCCCCCCCTTTGGGAGCCCTGTTCCTTTCTTTGTTTTTTAATTATTGGTTGTTCAAAACATCACAAAGCTCTTGACATACCATATTTCATACATTTGATTCAAGTGGGTTATGAATTCCCATTTTTACCCCTTATACAGATTGCAGAATCACATTGGTTACACATCCACGTTTTTACATATTGCCATACTAGTGACTGTTGTAGCCTGCTACCTTTCCTATCCTCTACTATCCCCCCTCCCCTCCCCTCCCATCTTCTCTCTCTACCCCATCTACTGTAATTCATTTCTACTACTGTAATAAATGCTGTTACTTTGCCCTTACCCTTGTGTCTGTGGATTTCATTCTTTGAATTCACAAGACAAAGAACCCAACCTTCAACCCCCAACCCCAAGCTCTGTGCTATACTACCCAGCTTACCATCTGAAGGTATTTCCCTGGAAAAGCAGGGAAGGAACTCAGAGCCCAGGAATCTTGCTCAATTAAGGAAACAGGGTGGATTTCAGGGAGAAAGAGTGACATAGAATTTGTGGAATGGAATGCCATAGAGGAAAGTGCTTGAGAAATAAAAATTCTAAAATCCTGTGGAAAGATCTGAACAGAGTAAAGACTGGCATTCTAAAAAGAAAAACTGAAAATGATCCAATTTATCCAAAATCACTTATTCACCTGACAGAATCAAGTCCTGAAATAGTTAAATAATATAGCAAAATCCAGCACCCCACAACACAAATGTTTTGTATCCCAATAAAATTACTACTCATGGAAAGAGATAAGAAGATTTGATTCAAACTAAGAGTAATACAATCAAACAAAAAAAGAACCAGAAAAGGTAGAAATAATGATGTAAAATCCCCCCAAAATATATTATATATGCTCTTTATCAAGAATATGGAAAAAATGTCATGCATGGTGGCACACACCTATAATTCCAGTAGTTTAGGAGGTTGAGGCAGGAGAGTCACAAGTTCAAAGCCAGCCTCAGCAACTTACTGAGACCCTGTCTCAAAAAATAAATCAGGGCTAGGGGTGTGGCTCAGAAATTAAGGAGTCCTGGGTTTAATCACTGGTACTAAATAAATAAATAAATAGAATATGGAAAAATTAAGCATAATGATAAAACAACAATATAAAACATGAGTCTGAACTGTAAAGATGAAAAGTATGAATCTGAAGTGAAAAATATCCTGCATTAAACTCAGATTAGACCCAGAAAAAAAACTGAAAACATTATTAAAACCACCAAAAAGCACAAGAGGAATAAATACTGAAAATCAAAATAAGGGACTTTTGAATATTTGTAGGACAATATCAAGTAATATTACATGCATGAAAGTAGAGTCTCAAAAAAATGGCAGAAATTATTTGAAGAAATAATGAACAAATTATTTTCCAAATGTGATGCAAAATAATGACCCTGTATCTTAGAAGAAATGCACAGAAATATAGGAACGTATAGAAAGAACAGTATTTTTAATTCTTTATTTTTTTTTGAAGGAAATTTGACTTTTAGAATGTATTCCTTACACTGTTTCTGTTAAATGTCATGAGAATATATTCGGACTGATGTCCATCCACACTGTTGCTTCTGGGCTTCTTTGCTCACAGGTATTTAATCACCTGCATTCAGAAGGAGCAAGTCTGCGAACAGCAGAGGACAGGTCCCTCCTAGCCTTCCAAGCCTGCTCCTTTCATTCTGACTCAGACTGTTGTTGCTTACTATCCTTTGATTGTGTCATTGCTTCTCAATTCAGGTCCTGACTTTCTTCTAAGGTAGAAAGAGACACACCAAGAATTCGTCCCTCTACTACTCTATTTAATTTGCATTTGGCAGATATTATGTCTATAACATCACTAATACAGGTTTTACTTCCAAATATCAAAATAAAGCATGTTGTAGTTACTCTTTCTTTTTAATTTATTTATTTGTTGTAGTCAGCTATATATGACAGCAGAATGCTCTTGTACACAAATGGAGCACAATCTTAGACTTCTCTGTTTATACCCAAAGTAGGGTCACACCATTTGTGCAATTATATGTGTACCTAGGGTAATGATATCCAATCTCATTTCACCATTTTTTGTACCCCCATACCTTTCCCATCCCCTTTCCCCTGTTCAAAGTTTCTCCACTCATCCCATACGACCCCTCCCCCATTATGGATTAGCATCCACTTATCAGAGAAAACATTCAGCCTTAGATTTTTGAGATTGGCTTACTTCACTTAGCATGATAATCTCTAATCCATTTGCCTGCAAATGCTATGATTTTATTCTCTTTTATTGCTGACTGATACTCCATTGTGTAGAACATCTAGATTGATCTATAGACATCCAACTCTGCTCCTGGTTTATCTTCTGCTCTCCTCCTAATTGTGGCAATATTTTTACACAATTCCATCAACTTGTGTCCATCAACATAAGTGTGCTAATAAATATGTTGTCAACCTTCTTTCATGTTCCTTATGCAACACAATATTTCTGCTCTGTTCAATAGTGTTTGGTTCAGCTGGACAGCCGTGGAGTCATTTCAGCCTGGTGCTAGCATGACCCTGATCATGCGACCTGGAGACTTGTCTCGGGTGCCAACTGTTGGTAAAGCTCTTTCTCCAGATGACACCTTCATAGACTAATTTGAGCTATTGTCAATTTTTCTGAGAATAAGCAACTCTTGTCCAGTATAGAAATTTTAAATTAATTTCACTTTTCAGTCTTATTTCTTATTCCCTTCTGTACTTACCACAGACTTCAAATTCAACATTTCCCTAAGGACAACGTGAATTCTTAAAGCTATTCAAAAACAAGTATAATGAGCCAAAACCCAATAGTGTTACAAAGTATTATTTTAGGTAAGATCATTCAAAAGAGGTATTCATTGAAAATCATTTTAAAATTGACACACAGCCTTATGTTTATTGCCCATGCTAGTCATTTATTACAATTGGATGAACTTGACTTTGCAGTGCCCTGCAAGAAATTGTGTGTTCATGTCCGTTTTATTTACGAAAGCATATCATTCAATATGCATATGTTTGCTGATTCCAAGTGACCAGGCACCAAGAATAAAAATATAGCAGAAAATAAAACATTGCAATGACCAATTTTATTTATTCATTCTATTTTTCATGATTGATTTTAGAGTGTTCTTTTTTATACTAAAGCACTTAGATTTTTTGCTATAAATTTCAAACCTTTTCATATAGTTGATTATTTATGTATTGTTTTTGTTTAGGATATCTTTTAATTTTCAGGAGTTATCAATATTTATGTAGCCAAATTTTTACTCATAATCTTTAGCAAAAATGAATTTGATGGTATCTTTTTAAAGATATGCCCCCCTCTAAGATTATGAAACTAATAAATCACACATGTGCATTATGATTTATGCTTTAATAATTAATATATTAGCCCATTTATAATTTAGGTAGGTAATATAGGAAGATGAGAAAACAATTTCCCAAATGTTTATTTGGCTCAATACCATTTGCTGGTAGAAATTCACATGTCATCTCCAAATGAAATGCCCTTTGATTGTTTTCTAAGTATCTGCATTGTCACATGAATTCTGGTCCTTGTGTGGACTCTTCAAATAGTCTTCAGTACTGTCTGCACTTTCCTATGAATAAAATATTGTTTTCTTGCTATTATGGTATAGATATGAGCTGTCTCCCAACAGCTCTCCTGAAAGGCAATGCAAGAAAGTTCAGAGGTGAAGTTACTGTGTTGTTTATTACCTAAACCTAATCATTGAATTACTGATGGATAATCCTTGATGGATTAACTCAGAGATGACTCTAGGCCAGGGGGTGTGGGGCTGGACCAAGTAGGTCGCTGGGCTCCTGCCTTTGGGGTTTACCTTTTGACCCTGGTGAGTGGAGCTGTCTCACTCTCCTTCTTGTTGCATGTCCAGAGCTGCTTTCTTGTGTCACAGCCTTCCACCATGATGCTGCGCTTCATTGCAGGCCCAGAGCCTGTGGAGTTGGCCGACTATGGGCTGAGACCTCTGAAACTGTGACCCAAACAATCTTCTCCTCCTCTAATTATTCTTCTGGGATCCTTTGGTCACAGAAAAAAGAAGAAACAAAAACAAAACAACAACAACAACAAAACCAAAAAAACAAAAACATAAAACAAAGCCTAACTAATAATAGAATTGCTGTAGTGCTATATTATTACTGGTTTGGCCACAGTCTGTCACTCTTTCATTCTGTACTTCATACTTGTATTTCTTACTCACATGCTTATTTTGTACATTACTTTTAATTAAAACATATATATGAATTTTATGCTTACAAATTTACATATATATACACAAACACAAATTTATATATATATATATATACACACACACACACATATATATACACACACACAAATTGTGTATGTATATATAATTTAAACTTACATTTGATTAAAATCAAACATAAAGTTAAAATTTACATGCATAAAATTACATATACAGAGAATATATATATATATATATATATATATATATATATATATATATATTTATTACATTTATTACAATTGGATGAACTTGACTTTGCAGTGCCCTGCAAGAAATTGTGTGTTCATGTCCGTTTTATTTACGAAAGCATATCATTCAATATGCATATNTATATATATATTTAAATTAAAATGAATATACAAAATAAATATGTTAGTATAAATTTCAATGGCTTATGTGTAATCTACAGTTATCACCCCCCACCCCAGGAAAATTTAATGTGAGTCAATTACATATCAATCTACTTTTTCTTTGTTGAAAGACCTTTGATTTTTAGTACTCAAAGTTCAACAAGTAGATATCGTTTGGATTTTTTTCTTTAGAAAAAAATTGTAGTAACATCACAAGCAATACAATATGAATTTTTATAGATATAATTTGACATTGTAAATAAATGGATAAACATTATATTGTACATAATTTTTGAAATGTCATCAAAACGATTTGTATCTATTTTTTATGAGGCTAAGAGTCATTATATGAAACAATGGGTTTTAAGGGCTGGGAATGTCACTCAGCAGTAAGGCACTTGCCAAGCATGCATAAGACCCTGGGTTTGACCCACAGCACCACAAAATATAGTTTGTTATATTAACTTTATATATCAATGACTTGATATTTGGTATTTAAGAAGTGACCTTTTAAGCCTTTTATCTTCTCACATTGTAGGGATTCTGACCATGGAAATACATAGGGAAGCATTCCTCTAGTGAGCAAGTGAGCAAACCCCCTTGGGTTGGAAGTTTGGATAATAGGCACCCTATTTCCCACCCTTAGAATGCTCTGCAATTTCTCCTAGAATCTAGTAATGTAACCAATGCATGTGCATTGTCTAGCTGCTATGGCAATGCCCTGCATGAGGAGGCTCTGTGCTAGAGTTTTTTCAGCCTCCACCTTGATCTCTGACACACAGCTCCTGGTAATAAAGGAACTCTCTTGTTAGACAAGCACAATGTTTCACAAAGCCTAAACTTGCCCACCCAAGGATAACTTTATACAATGGACTTTCTTGAGAGCTACACAAAGCTCCAAATGTTTCATATTGCAACTTAGTATATAACTGAAGAATTAGCTGCACAATGTTGCTAAGTCTGTAACCTGCCTAGTGATACAATGAACAATATATTTCATTGTTTATGGCTTTGATTTTCTTTTTAACTTCCTTATTTTTAAAATTATTGCACAACTTTTTTCTAATAAAATCCCTGCTAGTTATTGTTTTTATTAGTTGCTTTTCTGAAATTTATAAGCAATGATTCCTTTTACCTGATTGTTTGGAAATAGTCTGAAATTTGTAGAGTTTACCAGAATAAGAATTTTACAAGAAACACACACACCCTGTATCCAGAACCCCAATTTAGCAACATTGCATGTTGTTGTTTTTTTGCTTTACTATTTGCTATTGATTTATTTTTTTGTTCATCTACCTAACCCTTTATCTATCAATTAAGTACTTGTTATTAATTATTTAGAGTAAATTGCATACATCAAAACCTTTAATCCCAAAATACTTCACTGCTCATAAACTAAGAACAGGGATAATATTTATAGAACAATGTGTATTTTCCAAGATCAGAAAATGTAATATCTAAATAATAATTTATTCAAGATTGCTATCTTTATTCCAACTCTAATGGTTTTTTTATAAATACGAATCAAACATGGGATTTCATTTGCTTAAAATATAAACAGAGGTGTGGCAATCAGTTAAAATAATCAGATACACTGTAAGAATTACACTGTAATTCTTTTGAATGTATTTTAAAACATCCAAATCTCTTTAAAATAGCCATGCTCATAAATTCTACTTTTGTTAATTTTGAAAGAAATTACATGTAAGTTCATGTTTTTACATTAGAAGAGTATTCACCTAGAAATATTATTAATACTTAAATAGAATGGTTTAAATTTTCACCAGACAAATAATGAGAAAGAATAAAATTTTAGCAGTTGTTATCACATTCAGGAATACAGATTTATTTCTTCTTTCATCTTTATAATTTGTAAACATACATTTTATTATTATATATATATATGTATGCATCTATATATATAATACACATACATGTATCAGAATAATAAAAATAATGTTCACTGAATGTTTTAAAATATGCCTGCAATGTAGAATGCTCCTGTTTGATCCCTGGTACTATCAAAAGTTAAAAATAAACAAATAAAATATACATACAAGTTCTAAGCCATTTGCATGCATTGCATAATGTGATTTTCAAACAACTGTTTAGATTAGATGGCATTTTAAAAACTTATTCATGTAGATGAGTACCAAGAGGAACACAGTCATTGAGAAAAAACAATTAGAAGAGGCAAAGGAAGGACTGCAACAGGAAATATGATTCCCATCTTAGTGTTCTTAAATCCTATACCACAATGAATAAGTGTCACCTTTGCACCAAGAGAAAAACATAAAAATTACTTTAAAATTTTTTGGTGTTTTTTCATTAAAATGATCATTTGGAATAATTTCAATATGATAAAACATTAACATAAGGCTTCATCTAGAATTCAGAAATAGGTAATCAAGTCTTTATGATTCATGGTTATTTATATGATTTATGATTATTTATCAATGAAATTTCTGATGAAATCTACAAGAGAGGATAGATAAATTTTGAATACATTCCAATAAGATGTTAAAATGCTAAGTTTATATATATATATATATATATATATATATATATATATATGGCAAAGCTATTTAAGTTGGTTAATTATCAACTGAAAAACATAATAGATACATTTGACAAAAACACACTTTTAAAAGAGAACCAGCTTTCAATTTCTTGCTAAGGTGATACTTCAGCAGATTAACTATTGTTAAGAAATTTAAATGCAGTGAAAAATTATGGTCCTGACAAAAGATGAAACTTTTGCTGAGAAAGCAATTCACTGTACCATTTCCTTTCAAGCATAAACATAGAAGAACGACCTTAACACCTACCTTATTTTTTTATGTCTGCATAAATCTCTGAGGTGTTCTAGCAATTAGGATTGTGGGGTAAGGAGAAAACAGTAAAAATGTGGGAAGGCAAATCTTCACAGTGAGTGCATTGGGCTGTTGTAGGAGTATAATTTACACCTTCAAATTGTTATAGTCCCCATTCAAATATTATACCAGAGGATGGTCTGACTGTTCATGGATACACTTCTACCTGCCAGCCCTGCCTGTGTGTTTTGAGGGTATTTGGTCCACCCTTTATTGGGGTTACTTCCTGAGGGCCCACAGGCTTGGAACCAAAGACTTCAGTCTCATCTTGCAGATACCTGGAGATCTAGCCCCAAGTAGCTCCCTTCCCTTCAGTGCTCTGCCCTATAAATCTTGGTCCCTTGGCCTCCCCTATTTGAGAGCATGTCTCCCTAACTCAGAAGGCAAGTTGGGATCTATCTGGATTTTCCTTTAACGCTGCAGCCTGGAATCTGTCTCCAGATTGTAAGTTTGTGCAATCACAGGGTCATCTCCTGTTTCTTTCCTCTCTGGGATCACAGTTGTTTCTTGTCTTTTTTCAGTGTCATGGGTTTTTCCAGGGAGGGCAATTTCACAGCAGCTAATTCTCAATTGGTGGAAGACATTTGATCTCTTTTTCCACAATAAGCTTTGCAGATTCTTCCATTTCAGCATTACTTAGTTTTCGCCTGGCTTCTCTAAGCTTTGGGAGACATTCCAGCAGCATGGCAGCAGGAGGGGAGGGGATGACAGGCCAGGAGGGGAAGAGGGACCAAATTCTAAGCTCAATATGTGTTGTTTTGTGAGCAACAGCTTCTGCATCATTTTCAAACAAGAGGGTACCAGTGATCTGTAATAGGGAAAGTCAGTCTCTTCTAGAGCTTTGGAGAGTTAAGGAGAATCTGGGATTTCCAGATCTGTAGTGTGGTAACCCAATATGACCCCCACAGAACACAAGGGACTAACCTTTCTTTGTTTCATTGAAAATGGCGTAACTGATGTGTCTAAGCTGAGGATTCAATATTCTCTGCAGAGTTTCGACTTTGATGATTCTCCTTTAATGATTATTTCTGAGCTTTATCTTCTGCCTTTCCTGCCTTTTTAAGAAGATGTCAAGGAATGCTCTGGCTTTCAGACTTAGCTGGTAATTGATGATCAATCGACCCTCTTAGCCTTCCGTTCACTTTCCCCAAGGCCTCTTCTGTCCTCCTCACCACTACCTAAGCTTCCTGTCATTATGATGACCATTATCATTATTCCAATATGCCCCAAAGGACTAATATGTTACACTGTGGGCGCCTCTTTTTCTTCCTGTATGTCATCCCAGTCCACCACTAGGGAAGACTGCAATGACGTCACGTGATAACATGCACAGGATAGTCCACCAGGGATCCCACTGCTTGGCCTTCAGCTGCCCGCTGATCCAGTCAGAATTCCATGCTGGCTTCCTAAGAGCAACCCTGCCACAGACTGTGGCAAAGCAGAGCCCCAATCTGACTCTGAGATTGAGTGGAAAGAGTGTATGAGGGTAGGCTTTTGGAATCACAACCCGTCAAAGGACTTGAGTAGGGTTGGGGAGACGAAAACGCCAGAGCAGCAATGTGGTTGAGGCAATGGAGCTGGATCTTTACCCCGCCAGTGACATCAAGGAACCATTGAATGACAGCAGCCTCCTGTATGGGGACAGGACCTGACACTCTCAAGTTAGCTGGTGAAATCAATCGGTGGGTCTTAAGGAAGAGCTTGGGACACAGAAAACAGCTCCAAACAGATAAAGAAAAAAGGAAAAAGATGGAGTTGAGCAGAAACCAGAAGTAAAAAAAAAAAAAAAAAAAAAAAAAAAAAAAAAA
>NW_025999977.1:51637914-51735385 GCF_001458135.2 Marmota marmota marmota
AAAAAAAAAAAAAAAAAAAAAAAAAAAAAAAACAGAAAAGGACAAGAAGAGAAATTGAAGCCAGAGCAGAAAGCAAAGAGATCATGGCTCATCTATCTACAAAGGCTGCTTCCTGTTGTAAGCAATTTCAGCATAGTATCTATAAGGTTTATGGCATTGTGCTGGGGGTGGAACAGTGACTCAAAAAGAATATGTTCTGGTGTCTCCTTAGAATTAGTTTTAGATTTGATCTGATTGGATGAGATAGGGTTTCTTAATCTTAACATGGTTTCACATACATTCATAGTATTTTTAAGACTGTTTTGTACTAGGAAAAGTCTAATACAAAACAAAATGGAAACAATGATTTAAAAAATAGATAACTCAAAATTTTTAAAATAGGCAATTGAAGGAGGAAAAAGAGTTAAAAAGTCAGAAAACTGACACTAACCGTGTTTAGACTTATGATACAGTTACAGTAACAAAGACAGCTTGGTGTTGGAGAAAGAAGAGACAAATTAATGGAACAATACAGAGAAACATTATCATATGTAGAATAAATAGAAGCATTTAAAATATAAATACTTTTAGGATATATATAAATATAAACATTTAAATAAATAGATAAATGTGCATGCCTGTATATATGTATTATATAAAATATATTTTAATACAATCAATATAAAGATTCAGATATAGTCTTTTCAACAAATGGTACTGGAAAAACTAGACATGCACTTGCAAATAAATGTATGCACATATCTTACATCTTTCAAAAGAATACATTTAAAATGTACCACAGATGTACATGTGCAAAAAACTCTAGAAAACCCACAGGAGATAACATGGGAGAAAATCAAGATGAATGTGGGCTTGGTAATGATATTTTAGATACAACACAAAAAGCAAAATAGAAAGAAATAACTAATCAACTGGATTCTACTAAAATAAAAACTTCTTCTCTATGAAATACAATTTCTTAAAAAATAGAAATCAAAACGACATACTGGGAGAAAATATTTTCCAAAAATGTATCCAATGAAGAACTATTTTACAATGTATACAAGTAAACCGTAAGAAAATGAACAGCATGATTAAAAATGGACAAAACACCTGAACAGTCATTTCACTGAAGAAGATACATAGATGTCAAGTAGATGTATGAAAGGGTATTAAACATCCTAGATAGTCAAGGAAATCAGAAACAAGAATGAGATATTCAGTGCACACCTCTTAGAAGGCCAAAATCCAAACACTGACAGCACCACCTGTTGGTGAGCATGTGGAACAGCAGGAACCCTCACTCATTGCGGTGGGAGTTCAAAATAACAATTTTAGAAGACTGTGTGGCTGTTTCTTATATAGCCAAACATACACTTATATAGAATCCAGAAATAAAGCTCATACGTATATTTTTACATGACATAAAGCATTAGGTCGACATAGAAACCTGACCAGGTATGTTTACAGTAACATACTCGACATTGCCAAAACCTGGAAGAAAGCAGATATCTTTCAGGAGGTGAGTGAGGATATAAACTGGTGCATTCAGACAATGGACTAATATTCAGCATTAAAAAGAAATGAGCTACCAAGATGTGAGAAGACATGGAAGAAACTTAAATACATATCAATCTGAAAAGGCTACATACTGTGTGATTCCAACTACACCATATACTGGAAAGGGTGAAAATGCAGACAGGAAAGATTAAGGGTTGCCATGGATTAGGGGAAGGGAAGGATGAATAATAGAGCACAGAGATATTTTCAGGTAGTGAGACTATTCTGTGTGACAATACAAGTGGAGGTATACAACGTTACATGTTGTCAAAACTGATAGGATGTACAACACCAAAAGAAGATTTCATTATTATCTGGACTTGGGTGATAATAATGTGTCAATACAGGTTTGCTGTTTAAAACATATTACTGTGGTACGGGTTGTGGATAGTGGGGAGGTTGAATGTACATGCTGGAAAATGATGACCCTCCCTACTTTCTTCTCAGTTGAACTATGAACCTAAAACCACCCTTAAAATACAATGCTTCCATTTTTTAAAAAAAGTGCATCGAAACTGTCAAAGAAGGAAACCATTTCATTCTAAGAGCAAGGGAGAAGTCCAAAAAGTCTCACCAGAACAGCGAACTCTGACCTGGATCCGTGGTTAACATTTAGCCAAGAGGGAAAGAATGCTAAGTTGAATCTTAAGTGTGTAAAAGGCCTGAGCTAGTCTAGCCTGACAGCAATCAATTTTCTCATACTCGACATAATATTATATAAAGGCTCCGTCAAACAGGAGGACGAGCATAATAAATGAAAGGAAATAAGGATTTCTAATGGATGTCTCAGCTCATCCTTAGCCATCATGACACTAGATTTTTCATATTTAAGACAACAGTTAATGGGGCAAACTCAAGGAGCCAAATGACCAAAATAAATGGAGCTAATCTAGCATAAGCACACCTGTGATTGGTGTGTAATTGAATTCCAATGATGTATTTTTATAACAACAAAATATGCATTTCTCTTAATACGACTTTATTCTCTTTTGCAGGGCCATGGTATTAAATCTCACACCAGATATAGCATCACATAAAATGACTGCAGAGCATTGGGTTGAGCAAGACTTTCAAATTTATGGATAGCGGGGCATATCCTGTGTCTGCAAGTGTGTGCCTTTATGCCTCATGGGCAGCTCCTCAGCAGTGGAGACATCCGCCAACTCTGTCCCACTCAGTCATTGTAAAGACAGGTTTTCCCTTTGAAAAATTCATTTCATATTTTTCAAGGTGACTTTTAATCTCAAGTTGTTTTACGAATTATGAAGGATGACAATGTCATGAGGCTCCCACGTGAGGCTTCCATGCTGCCATGTCCCCATAGGGGCTACTGTCTCGGACACCACATCAACACTCCATGGCTTTCCAAGGGGCTGGTCCCAGTGCAACCAGATGAGATTATTAAAAGAATTTCTGGGTAAGATGATGTTCTTCCCATTCCTGGCACCAGTTCTGGACATTGATGTTTTATAGAACAAAACCAAATTCCTCTTTCACATCACAGATATCACTATCAGATATCTGGAAACACCTTGAGTCTTGTATTTAACAGGAAAATAATGAATATTTACCTTTCTAAGTAAACTCGACTTTCACTGGCATACCTAAAACACAGTGTTTCACTTGTCCTATGTCATCCAGAACCCACTTAACCTTTTTAACACATTTCTAACTAATTAGACAGCTCTCGTTAGCTACAAATGTCTTACTTATAAGACTATCAGTTGAATTAAAGATGTACCAAAGCTCACCTATTTTTCCAACAGTGACAATTTAAGAAAACAAAACAGAATAAAAGATTTTCAGATTTTATTGATGTTTTATTCATTTATGAAGCATTTAATGAGTATCAATCAAGTGTCAGACATTGTGTGCAAGCCTTGGTAAATAGACATTGCAACACACTGAATGTATCCTCCAGGAGCTCATGATGTACTGAAGAACAAAGCCACATCACTGATCTCCATGTAACAGCTGTCTCTATATATAGGGCTCTAAGAACACAAGAAATGTGATAATCCTTCCAAGGTTGTGGTATGGTGTGAACTGATCAATATAATCAATAAGTCATAGACATAGGTTATAGATCATAGAAAAAAAGTAAGATAACATAGATAAGCAACAGTAAGACATAAGTTCATAGATATATTCATCAGAAGTAAGCCTAAGTAATAATAATACAAATCATGTAACCGTAAGACATAGGATTTAAGCCACAGGAAAAAAGAGATAGGACAGTGAAAGGTGATAAGTCAGTATACCTCCAGTATACTTATAGATAAATATAGGCTGATAGGTTAAAATAGATCCAGACAAGGTTAAATCAATATAGTTGTGAACAATTGTATTAGCTTGATCATGTAGACACAAGGCTTATAGATATCAGTAGTAAAATGATGAGTAAATGAGATAACTGCAAGCATCAAATAAGTTACCAGTACTGGGATAGTGGGAATGGAGTCACTGTGACTATACAAACAAAAATTGTTTTTCCTGTACTTTGTACCCCACAAAATGTACCCAATTCAGAATATGCAGGTCGTCATTATGAGCTACATCCTGTGTGTGAGTACCTTTATAGGGCTACATGACTTTAAAATAGATCATTGCCCCTGCTCAGCTGAAACTCAGGATACAGTTGTCTAACACTTGTTTGGACCTGAGATGCGGTTAAGCTGCTTTTTTTTTTTTTAGCTTCTGTAACTTGCTTGCTTGCATGATGATAAGAAAAGCCCCTGAGTCGTGGTTTTTGTCCTTAAATTCCCAAGACACAGTCCAGGAAATTACTGTTCTCCCACAGAACTTCAGTCTCTACAGGTGGGTGACAGTCCCTGGCCAGATAAATGAAGCTCTCTTTAATTTGAATATGAACTTAGTGTTTTCTGAAGCAGTTCCTCATAAAAGTTGCAGCAAAAGATATTTTGAAAGACAGTATGGCAATATGTAAAACAGTGGATGTGTAACCGATGTGATTCTGCAATCTGTATACGGGGTAAAAATGGGAGTTCATAACCCACTTGAATCAAATGTGTGAAATATGGTATGTCAAGAACTATGTAATGTTTTGAACAACCAACAATAAAAATTTTAAAAAAAGATCAAATCTGACCACTCAAATTTATAAAGCAGACACATGTGGAGGGCATTCCATAAAGGGACAAGAGTGTCAGAAAAACCCAAAAGGCATGAAATAGATACCATTGGGGCTAGGGATAGACTTCAGTAGTTCAGATATGGTTCATATAGAAAGTAAAGAGAAATCGAGCTATCTAGATGGGACCAGCCAAATATCACTTCCCTGTGAGTTATACAGGCCATGGGAAAGCATAGGAGATATTCCAGCAAAGCACTGATATTGTAATTTAATGTTATTGGGAAAGTCACTAATAGCTACATGGAAAATAAAATGTGCTAGGAGGAATTAAAGCTTAAAAAATCAGAAGCATTTTCAAATAGTGCAGATGAAAGGTGAACCTAAGGTAGAAATTAGCAATCAGTGTGGAGATGACATTCCAGCTGAGAGATAGTGAGTGTAGAGAACCCAATGGACTTAGTGGTTGTCTGGAATTGAAGAAGGGAAAAATAGCCAGAGTTACCTCCAGGGCTTCTGACTTCCACGATGACTGGAAGGTGGTTTCATGCAGTAGCACAGGAATGCAGGGACACAAGTTCATTTGGAAAAGAAGTGTTGGGTGAGTTTTGCAGCTTCTGACTTTAAGATGTCCGTGCAAATTGAAGGTAGCAAAGCTTAGTGAGCCATTGTGTGTATGTGTGTCTAAACACAGCAGAAGGTTCCAAAGTGATGAAAAGCAAAAGAAAAGGCTTATGTGAAAACAGAAGGTGACGGAGGAAGAAAAAAAAACTTTTAAAAGAAGTGGAGAAGAAATGGTAATGGTGAAGAAGCCATGAATGATAGAAACGTGACCAGGTGGAATTGGAGAAGGGACTTGCTCCAGATCACAAAACTTGTAAGGGTTAAATTTTCAATCAATGTGGGTTTGCTTGCAGTGCACCTCCATCCTCTAATCAACCCTCTTTGATCTACTTCATTAATGATTCTTCATCCTTCAAGAGCTGACTTACCTGTGGAAAGCCTTCCTCTGCCTGCAGTTTGTAGTAATTATTCTTTCTTTCTACATCTGAGTACCAACATCCCTATGCTGCTCTGCCCTTGGCTCCTTAGTAGTCTGTCTCCCAAAGCACACTCCACAGTTTATAATGCAACTGACCAAATCTGAAAGCACATCATTTCTGAAAGTCTAGTGCTTGTAACTTAACTGTGACTCAAATACATGAAAACATAAAGAAAAAGCTCACTGAAACAGACTACATCCACATCAAGTTAATTGAGTTGAAATATAACACGTGACACCTCCCACAGGGCACATTCCTGATGTGTGTGCATATCTGTGTGCATCTTCACACCTGGAAATGGGAACCTAGAAACCCCTTAGTGAAAGTTCTTGGAACCTAGAGTCTGACAAATAGAAACTACATGGTAAATAAAAGTGCAGTATCATGGCCACAGGCTGTCGATGTCACAGTGAGGTGTTCATATGTAAGTGTGACAGTTGAGTCAGTGGAGAAAGGAAGACAATGGAAAGGTCTCTCTCACAAAATTAGAAATGTTCCTTTTACTTAAGATAGTACTATCTTAGTGGCTTCTTATCTAGGCTTGTTTACTTTAGCGACAGCCGGATTTAAAAACACTGTCTGGCTGGATTCCAGTGTAACAATTCTTATTAGGGAAAGGCTAGGTACTGCTTGATGTGCTTTAAAATATTTGTTAATTTATTTCTCACAAACCCTGTGCAATACAGATTATTGTTTTGAGGAATGCAAAACATGAACACATTAAGGATTTAATAATCTGCCCAAGATCATGCAAATATTGGGGGACGAAGCTCAAAACACAGGAGTAATAAGTTCCAGTGCTGTATAGCATGGCAGGGTGACTGCTTTTCATAATAACCTCTTATATAATTTATTAATAACTAGAAGAAAGGGGCAGAAGACTCCAAACACAAAGTCATGATAAGAAGTTGGAAACTTCAATTACCCTGATTTGGTCAGTACACACTTGTATGTATATTGAAATGTCACATTGTACCTCACAGGCATGTACAACATGTACAATTGTTGTTATTTACTAATAATTTTTTTGAATATGTTAAAGAAGATGGAAACACTAACTACCCAGATATGATCATTAGACGTTGTATGAAAGTGTTGATTAATCACATTGTATCTCATAAATATTTAGAGTTAAAATAAAAATAAACAAATCCTATATACAAAAAAAGAAAGAAAGAAAAAGCATGCAATTAGTTCCCTAACCTGTGCTGACTGTGATTAGACTACATTGCCTTTCCATGTAGAACTTGTTTTACTAAAAACTTTTACTATTTTTTGGAGATANAATATATATATATATATATTTGGAGATATATATATATATATATATATATATATATATATATATATATCTCCAAATATATATATATATATATTTTATATATATAAATATATATATATATATATATTTGCACATTTTGCAACTATTCACTTCGCTGCTTCTACCTAGAATGTTTATCTCTCCATGCTCCTTAATAGGAAATTGTCATCTTTTTATCATCTTTCTCAACTATTGCATCTCTTGGTAACCTTTCCATGACTGAATGAAGAAAATTTTAAACATTTTCTTTACTCTCTTTTCTTTACTCTCATAGCCCACTTTAAATCCAACTTCTATAACCTCAATATGATAATTATAAATTTATTTATATTTCTTTCCAATTCATCATGAAAATGCCCTAATTCATCTTGTAATTCACAACAAATTTACATGCTAAGGTATCTAGTTTATGAATCTGTTGAGCAATGATAACAGAAAATCAAATTTAAAATAATTGCCTTGTAAATAAAGTACTATTTTTTCATTAGATAATTATGAATCACTCTGGTTTAACACATTAAGAACTCATATAATTAAAATAGTTTTTAAAGTATGATTTTTTAAAGTTCTTTTTTACTGTTGTTGTTTTTATTGTTATTTTACTGTATGTTGGGCTTCTTCAGAAGTGAACAGCAGCAATCTTATTTATTGTTAAGGGTAAACAATAGAAACAAAAGAATCTCTGCAATTTGAGTTTGAGACCACATATGTGAAAGCCACCTGGCCTGCTGTGTTCTGTACTACCTGTGTCTGTGGGGCACACTGTGATCTCTCTTCCCCTGACACAGCAGTTTCCCTGCTGACCAGGTAGACACTAATCAGGTCTGCTATATTATACAATTCCAGAGATGCCATTCGGTTTTATTCTATGAGCATAGTTCCCCTTGGGTTGTTTAACTCAAGGTCTTAAATCATCTGACAGCTGCTATTGTTAACTTACTGTTGTACGTAAGAATCTTAACATTCACATGCTTTGGAAGACAGAAATAGAAAATTCACACTTCCTATTACAATTCTTCAATTCCTATTGTAACTCTATTGCAATGTTTGTTGTATATATTTGCAGGGGTTTGTCTGGATGTGTGTAGGGTGAGGTTATTCATAAAAGTATAGACCCTGTTGCTGTTTCAAGTTGTCATGAAACAAAACAGCTCAACAAGCTATGAGGTTATGTTTGTCTTATGTAGCAGTCTAGATTAGGAAAGAAAGATTCAGCTCTATGAGGTCACCCAGGACCAGGCCTGACTTGAGAGTTCTTCTGGCCTTAGTATGTGGCTTCCCTGACAACCCAAGAGGTAGAGGGAAAGAGAGTTCAGAGCAAATGACTTTGGTTCAAAGAAATTAACTTGAAGTAGTGAACTGTACTTCTTTGGATAAAGCTTGGCTGTTAAATGAGGCATGTGGTCTCACATAATGGCTGGTCAGGCTGAGAAAAGTGGTGTCTCTCTGAGCACTCCACGGGCCTCTGCAGTCAGCTGAAACTCAGACCCTGGCTAAAATCAACAAATTGAGAACAGAGTTTGGGGGGAAGGGAGAATAAAAGAGTTATCTCTGCCTTGGTAAGAAAGACACACAAAGGAGCAGGTGACAGAGTCAGGGCCTTCAGTACTTCCTGGTGGACCGTCAGTGCCAGCTCAACCTTCCAGGGTGTCCCAGTGGAGTGTTCCTGTGGAGTGATGCCTCAGGCAGCAAGTGTCCCGCAGGGATTCTCTCCTACAAAAGAATATGCAGAGCTTCATTGACTTCCTCCAGTTCTCCTCCTACACTGATAATAAAATTAGTAGTCAGAGCTAATATGTATTTTAAAATGTTATGTTTAAGGAATACAGATGGTCCCTGACTTAGAATTTAGTGATCTTTTTTTAACTTCACTCTGGTGTGAAAGCAATATGCATTCAGTAGAAACCACATACTCCCTGTTTTGAATTTTGATCTTTTCCCGGGCTAGCAATAAGCACCAGAAAACACTCTGGTGATGCTGGACTCAGGCAGAGGACCACTGGCTGCATGAGCCACATGGCAATGACCATAAACAGCCCACACTACATGAACGGTGATGTGTGATGGGTTAGGTGTACACATGCAATTTTGATTTGCAGCATTATAATTCATAAGGGATTTGTCATGAACTATCATCATTATAAATTAAGGAACATCTGCACTGTAGAAAACTAAGTTTGGCTAATGTAGGAATGGAGAAGTTGGACAATTTCCCTTCTGTGTTTGCTAGACCAAATATCAGAAGGAGATAAGAGGCAGGTGACCAATATCAGAAATAAAAAAAGTACCTCACTGGACATAGTAAAGAAAGGAAAAGGATTATATGGGATGTCAGGCTCAACCTCATGCCAACAATGTAGGACTCTCATCACCACACGGAAGGAAAGAGTCGAATATTGGTAACCAGAGATTGATGGATGGTTGGGTGGGAAGTTGTCATCAGGTCATCAGGTACAGAGTTACAAGTGATGAGGAAAAATAAGGCCAATTCTCTCACAGAATAGGATGCCTACTTTTAACAATCATGCGTTTTACATTCCAGAGAGGTTTGGGAGTGTTATCATCGCAAAGAAATGATAACTCTTGGAGGAGCTAAATATGATTGCACTGATTAGAGCATTACACAATGTATAAATGTATCAAAACATTGCATTGAAACCCCAAATCTGTACAACTTTTGTACATCAGTTAAAAAGGAAAAATAAAGAATAACGTACCACAAGAAAAAAGTTTGTCCCAGCAATGAAATCTGAAGTCCTATAAATATCACTATGTAGGTAAAATAAAGAAGAAAGCCATATCTTTATGTTAACAGGGGAAAAAGGAAAAAGGATGCCAAAATTCCATGTAATACCTGGTAAATTTAGGCAAAGTAAAGAAGAAGGCATGTCCCTCAAATTGACAAAAGATATTTGTGGAAAATTTCTATTCTAAATAATTATTTTTTACTTAAGAATATGAAGAAAGCAAAAATTCCCACTTCTATAACTTCTGCTCAACATAGAACTGGAGGGGCCAGACAATGCAAGGAATCCAGGGCAATAATCAAGATACAAACTGGTACCGAGGGAGTAAACTGCTGTATTTATCACAACTCATACATAAATTTCTGAAGGTGTCAAAAAATATACATATTATACAAAATTCATTTTCCTTCTCTATACATGTAACCAGCAAATTCGAAAATCCACAACTGAAGTTCAAAAACTTTCACGTATTGTCAAAAAAATAAAGTATTAGAAACCACAACTACAAATCATGGCTAAAAAAATTAATTTGCTATGTGCTTGGATTGGATAGCATACCATCATTAAATGGCAATTCTGCCCATATTAATGTTTAGATTCAATAATTAATCTCTATTGAAGTTCTAGAGGGTCTTTTTGGGGAAATTGATAAGTACATTCTAAAATTCACAAAGAAATTGAAATGGCTGGGCATAGTGGCACACACCTATAATCCCAGTGACTCAGGAGGCTGAGGCAAGAGTGTTACAAGTTCAAGACCAGTCTCAGCAACTTGGCAAGGCACTAAGCAACTCAGTGAGACCCTGCCTCAAAAGAAACAAACAAACTAAATAAATAAATTAATAAATAAATAAAAACCACTGGAAATATGCCTCAGTGGTAAATTACCCCTGGGTTTAATACCCAGTGCCAAAAGATATGGATGTAGAAATAAGTAAAGTGACAATGGTTTAAAGTAGTCAAGGCAAAGAAAAACAATTACAGAATATCCCCTAGCTAACTTCAAGACTACTATTTTATGATAAATGAGTTTATTATTGACATTAACATGGATACAGATACCAATGAGCCATAATAGAATTTGAAAATAAACCCAAACATCTATAATGACCTTTAAGGAAGGTAGGAAAGCAATTCAACAGAAAAGACATTTTTGTTTCAACAAAGCATTGAAATAGGATATGTATGTGTAAAATAATGAATGCTGACTCTTACTTGATGACATACATAAAAAATTAGTTATAGGCCTATAAATAAACAAAAAATTAAGTAATTAACAATGTTCCTATATTTTATATACAAAGAGATATGAAAAGTTGTGTTCTATAAGTGTAATAAGAATTGTAATGCATTCCACTGTTATGTATTTAAAAAATAAAATAAATTAAATATTTTTAAAAAAGAAAAAGGGAAAACCTTTGTAACTTTGGGTAGACAAATTCTTCTATGGAAATTTGAAGGAACAACTTTTTAAAATGGTAATTGATAACTGATGTCATTAAAATCAAAAGCTTTTTCTCCTTAAAAGACTAATAGAAAAATTCAAAAGGAAGTCATAAAATTAAAGAATATATTTAGGAACCATGAGTTATAATGAACTTATATCCAGAAATCTTTAAAATTGTGTTATAACCTAAGAATGAGAAGATAAATAAATATCATCAACTGGATGAGCAATTTAAACAGATGTCCCATGGAAGAATAGAAAACTGTCAAGTAAGTGCATAAGAAGATGCTCAATGTCATTAGTTACTAAGTAACTGAATATTAAAACTGCACCATCATATTGTACATGCCTAATTGAATTCTAAAGATTTCAGAGAATTCTCATGTATTTCTGGTAACACTTTTGAAATGTCACAGCCACTTTGGAAAACAACTTGGCAATTCCTTAAAATGCACAGACACTTTATGATGCATCATGGCTATTATACTACTAGCCATTTACCTAAAAAGAAATGGAAACCTACGTCCACACAAGGGCTTGTAAGCTACTCTGTATATTATCCATAATAGCCAAACCCAAACTGGTTTCACAAAATGCTTTTAAGCCATAGAATGTGATACTGCTTATCAATAGAGGAATAATACAAGAAACGAGCTATTGTACTCATGTACACAGAGCAGCGGGGATAAAACTTGCAAGCATCAAGAAAAATGAAAGAAATCAGACACAAGAGATCACCTTGTGTAAAATTTCATTTTTACATTTGTTTTGAAATTCACAACTATAAAATCAGAAAGTTTATTGGTGGTTTTCTGGGTCCACATGTTTGGAGTAAAAATTAAATAAAAGGCATGAAGAAATAGGACTTGTCCTGAGACTGGGATGTGGTGACCCTGTCATAGAAATTCATTAACAATTAGCTATAACTTGAATGTGGTGGGATGTGTGGTATGTAAATAAACCTCTAGTGAAGATGTAAAAGAACAATATATGAAACAAAACTCAACTAAATCAAATGTATTTAGGCATAAATATGCTAAAAAAGGAAGGGGGTTCTGGCAAGAGAGTAAAGAATATTCCCAAGGAAAATTCAATGGATTCTGCAGGAAGTACGGAACAGAGCTATGCAAAAGAATAGTGGAAGAAAGCGATCTCAGCCCGGCATCTACAGGGAAATCACTGTGCCCAACATCCATAAAAATAAAACCCAGCCTCTCATGCAGAGTAGAAAGAATCCATTATTTGTGCATTTATGCAGCATCACTAGGTGGCAGAATGAGTGTAAGTCTATTAAGACGAGACACTCAAATTCTGTGGGGAGCCAAAGTGTCACACTTAGATTACATTTGTAGTGTTTGAAGCAATTTGTTGGAATCTGTACCAAGAAGGGACAAGGGACTCGCAGGATGTCAGTTTGCAAAACATTGCAAGGTTTCCCCTTTTCTCTCCAAGCAGAAATGTGCCTTCAGATAGAGAGGGAGGTTCTGCAACTTCCTGGGAATTGAGGATGGATGACTTATTTGTTTTCATGACAAGGCCAAAGTTCCAGGGAAAGGATGAGTGATGACACTGTTAGGCCCATTCTGTGGCCGAAACAAGAATTCAGAGTAGAATTGTGGCCATCATTTGCCCTAAGTGACCATTTTCTCCCTTGTTTAGGTAGCAGACTCTTCTCTAGGACACCAACATTGGTGTCAGGAATCAAGCTACGTCCAAGTCCAACCACCAGTGCATGCTGCTTATGGCTGGAGTTGTGACAGACCCCTCTGGACTTCTCCATCACCTCCCCCAAAACAAGTCAGGGGAGTAAAGAGAGGCAGAAGGGGAAAGACCCCCAGGAACCCATCCATATGTAGCTCCCAAGTCTTGGTTTCTCTTCAATTTTTCTCTCGCATATCTCCTGTCAAAGTGGATAGCTTAAATCTAGATTGTGCTATAAAAGTCAATGTAATCAGGCTACTGGAGCTGGAGTCCTAGAGTCCGAGGAGTGGGTCAATTGCAGACTGCAACCCTCACTGGTGTTATGGCCCTCATAGTTGTCAATCAATTTCCTTATTGTGTTTATGGAATTCCAATATTCATGTCTTAAAGCTGTTGACAAGCAAAGAGTGGTCATGATGGTCAGAAACATAAGAATAAAATAAAACACATTATGAACCTTCAAGTATTGTGATATGCTATAAGTGCTATGCTTCAGATATCCTCACTGAATTGACCCCCAAATAAATAATATGTAAATAAAAGTCAGTTCTTCTACATGACTACAGACTGGGGCAAATGATCCTGATGGATCTCTCACTACATACTTAGGGTGGAATGTGTCAATGATGTCAGGGAGCTGTTGATCACAAATTGCCACTGATGTGAGAGGATCATCCCACGTGGGGTCTAGAGGGCTTTACCAAGAATGGGGAAAGTGTGGCCGTAACACTAGAGGGCCTGGCAAGCAGGACTTGTCCCCTGCCTCTAGCTCATGCAGGGATTGGGCTCAATTATATATATTCAGAGCAAGCATTAACCCAGCTCTGAATATAACTATCAAGCAGCCCTCTGGGGCATCCAAGATAAATTCTCTGCTATCCCAATTCTCCAAGCAGGGAGTTTTCCTCCTCTTGGCTATCACATAACTAAATCATTATTTAACTAAATAAAAGTAATCTTGCAGGCTTTAGTTTCATAGCATCACTCTCCCATTCATCCACCATCCCAACACTCCTGAGATTACCAGAAGTACAGAAAAGTGAAACAAATGTTACATTGACAATTACAATCATCATGGGACAGCATTCATTCAAAGTGTAATGTAGGAATTGATAACTTTTTTTTTCCTGCAGAAAGATTTATAGAAATATTGTGGTTTGTGGGCCGTGTAGTCTCTGTTGTAATCACTACGGTCTGCTTTCAGACTCTAAATGGATGCAAAGGATTGAGCCTGGTTGGACTTCAAGTAAACTGTATTTATGGGCACTAACATTTGTATTTGGTATTATTATTATTATTAATATTATTATTATTATTATATTTTAGTTGTATAAAACATAAAGGACATGACCAGTTCACAGACAATACAATACCAAGTAGCAGAAGGGTACAGCATGTTGGCCATGATCTGTGGCTTTTTGGTTGCATGTAAGAAATGCCCAAATGTCTTACCAATCACTTCACCAGACAATTGGGAAAATGTCTGGCTGGGTTTCTCAGTGCTGTGGCACCTGCTGTCCCCTGGATCTTCTCACTTGATGCCCTGCAATTCCCATCCTCCCTTGGCCACAAGACAAACCAGCAGTCACAGTTGCACATGTGTCTGCTACTTACTAGGGAGAGAGGACCTTGAACATTGAGGGAAGGCAAAACTGTTTCTCTTCAGCTTCTAGGCACTTCCTTTTCTCCCTGAAGATATTTCATGTTTTAGGGTTTTTCAGCTGAAAACAAAATCAGCTTCATATATTTCACTTTATTCAGGATGCATCCAAATCTATGGTCTTCATGACCAGAATATTGAATCATGTCCCTAAGTATGTACTACCAGGACCCTCCGTGACATCTTAGAACTTCGAATTGGATACAAAATCCTGCCACTTTGCTGGTTTTGCCATTGCTTAATTTCCAATTTATAAGGACACACATCAATCTGCTTCTAAAATACTTACATTGCACTAAAGTACTCAGTCTCTACAATATCTTGCCTACCGACCTGTTAAGTGTTCAAGGAAAAATGTGGAAAAAAATATATACTATGAATATATGCTCGAAGGTGTCATGCTTTAGTGAAACCTACAGCTTTCCCCTTCAACTTAAGTACAAAGAATGATTGGGCAGCACTTTTGCAAAACCTCAAATAAAATCTAGGTGATGTATACACCAGAATGAGGGCTAAATGTGCTTTTAAACTTATTGGAAACTATATATCAGCAGTTGAACAGATCATTTATCACACAATCAAATTTTATTGGAAATTCTGGCACCAATCTGCTTCCCTAGGAAACCTTGAAACCCTATTTTTAAAGCAGAATAACATAAATGATATTGCAGAGGATGAAAATGTTTTCCATTAGTGTTTCTTCTAGTGAACAGGTATAATTACATTTCAACAAGCATTCTTTCCGTAGTATATAATATCTAGCTTTACTTTTACCTACTTTATTATTGTATACTAATTACTCAATTATAATACCAAAATAAAACTCAGAGAAAGCCTGAGAATGTTAAAGGTGAGAAAAGCTGTGGGTTTTAAAGAAAAGAAATTAAACCCTGACTCCATGGTTTATTCATCTATAGTTCTGACCAAACCACTTAATATCAGAACTTCAGTTTGCATATTTGAAAATGAGCTTGTTTTCATAATTCTGGATAAAATATAAGAAGTAATAAATGCCTTGTGTTCAACATCAACATGAATATTACAGTTATATGTTAAAAATAATTAACTCTAACTTCCAAGTATCATATGTGTATCCTTGGAATATGAGAGCTGTGGAGGGCCGTGGGTGTTACCTCTTGACCACCTCCTAACTTTCATCAGATGCAGACACTGGTACCCAGTGAGGGGAAGTGATTGATCTGAGATATCCTAAGAGGTATTCACGAGAAGTAGTTTCTCCTCTAATAACATTTCTAATTCATTGTTCTCTCCTCTCTATACCAAAATTTCTTAGGTTCTCCATATTTAAATGCAAAACTATAGGATGACTAGCCACATTTATTGATTTCCAGAAATTGTTTAAAATATAATTTACTTTTACTATATTTTTAGTACATGCCACATGCAATATTTGGGTCCATACTTATACTAAAAATTATTGGTGTTTATCTGATGTTAAGAATTACCTGTGTATCCTGCATTTTATCTTCAATCCAATTTAGAATAAGGGAAGGCAGCGGTTATAGAAATCAGGAGCATGCAATTTGAAACTTGTGAAGATCTTGCTTTGGGGCAAAGACTGTCACTACCTGGGGGAATCCTATTTGCCCTTAAATGCATAACTCACTGCTACCCAACTTGAGAGTGTTTATCTCTAGAGATTCACCTTGGCTTCTGTCGCATCTTAGGAGGCACTTTAATTCTATTTTTTATTAAAATTAATCACAATCTACCATATACTTTATATTAGATGCATATGTGTTTGCCTCTCTCACCTATTTGTTTGCTCCTAGATGATTGCTGCTGCTCTTTTTCAATTATATTAATGTACCTGCAATGCATCAAGCAGCACATTTTAAAAATCCTATTTTCACAGAATCCATTAAAAGAAGGTTTCTTAATAATAATATGTTCCAGAGGCCCAGCCAAGCCTTACACATCCTCTTACATTATCATGGTATAGTCATTGTCATCATCATTATAATCATCATCATCAAGAAAGCAAACTTTAGCACTGAGAGCTCATTCTATTTCTAGAACTGTAAGAATTCATATATTTATTTAAAGCTCACTACAACAATCTGAATAGGTAAGTTCTTATGATTCTTATCCATTTTTTAAATTTTCTTTTCTGATGAGGGAACTAAGCTTAGAGATTTGAATCAAATAAATTATTTGGGGTCCCTACCATTACAACAGAATATAGCAGATCTGGGCTTCAAACACAGGTCTTTAACTACTTTCAGAATATAAAAAGATTAGGCAATTTCATACATTGGATTGTATTTTTTTTTTCTTTTGCTTCTGACTTCAAAAACAAACTCAGGGTCTGCATCCCATTTAAATTAAAAATTCATGAGCAGCTACCAATACCTAATTCACAATTTTTAGGAAATGACTCTTGATGCAGTAAAGACAGAAATCTATTTTTGATTATTGAATTAAATATCTGACTTTTCTACTTAATTTTTATAGCTTTGCATAATTGCTACTTCCTCAGTGTCTTAAGGCCTCTGATTGCACACATGATGTTTCTAGTCTCTCCTTCTGGGGAAAATGTCTTTTTCTTTTTCTTTTTTTCTTTGTAACCGAGAACTTTAAAGGTTAAGTGTACGTAGTATTAACAACTAATTATAAATTTATTCACTGTTTACTATGTTGCTATAGTGACATGTATTTAAAGTTCACAGCATCTACCTACATAAGACATTATCATCACGCTTGTGTTACAAACAAGGACACGAGAACAGAGAGGCTAAGCCAGGTGCTCATCACCAGTGAGAGAGAATATGAAGGCAGTGACTCATTGAAGCCCCGAGGTGCTTAGGGGTCTGGGACGTGTATCTGCTCAGCGCCTCTGGAGTGGAACATACTCTTTCCTTAAGTATAGGACATTCCTCTTACCTGTTGTGCATTTGTCCAAGAGGAGGACACTATTGTGCTACTGATGATTAGCATATGATTCCCAAAGGTTTTGTTCACTGTGCTCTATTCGGGATCCTCAGATCTGGAACATCATTGGGAACTCAAAGCAATCCCTTTTTTCTGATTCTCATGGCCCAGGACAGGGCCCCTGAGTCACACCTCTGTTTATGTGTTGGAACTTCTTCCCAGCACCCTCCTTAATCCTGCCATTTCTCAGCACACCCCTTCTCCAAACATCCAGACTGAACAAGAGGAGATTAACCTCTAGGGTATTTACGCTCATATTCAAACCAGAGGTTGGCATTGTAAATCATCAAGCTTTTCACCAACTTCGAGGAAGGGGGACAAACAGGAAAGCAACCATAAAGAAATCACCTAAAAGCAGAATGGAATAGGTTGCAAGAAATATTGTTGCTATTTTCAATTGTGTGTAAAATTGAAAGAACAAGAACAAAATATTACTGTTTGTCATATTGATGATAATGAACTCACCATCGTTTGAAAGAAGTTCTTTTCCCTTTGAAAGGTTTGCAAGGACAAATTTTAATAGTCTTATGCTTAATTGTCTTTAATTAAAACTACAAAATTACAGCATTTTAAGTAGGTTTATTGAATTAAAAAAAAAAACTGGCATTTAAAGAATGAAGCTGATATACTTTTTTCATCTCAAATCCCAGGAGGGTTATGTTTAACTCATTAGCATGTTTCAGATCATTTCCTTTAAAATTTATATATCTCAGAAGAATGGAATTACATACTTTATTTCTTTTGCAAATACTGATAAATTGTAATTTTATATATTTCCAATCCAATAATTTTAAATGAGCAAACTAAGTTTATTGGCCAATTAATTTTTTAAAAAATCATTTAAGTTTACTTTGGCATTTTCTATTACAACTATAGGGCATGTGATCAAATGTTCTCCACCAAATGTTCTGTAAAGGGCTTTGTTGAATCATGGACAATTGCTATGCTATTGTTTTAGGCCTAAATATTGCAACTGCACACAGGTTAACCAAATATATGGTGTTAGTCAACTTTTCATTGTTGTGAACAAAACCCTGACAGGAACAACTTAGAGGAGGAAAGATTTATTTTGGCTCATGGTTTCAGAGGGTTCAGTTGATGGACACCTCCATTGCTTTGGACCTGAAATGAGGCAGAACATGTGATGGAAGGGCATTGGTGGAGAAAATCGCAGTTCATGACAGCCAGGAAACAGAGAAGAAAAGCACTCAAAAGGGTCCAGAACACACCTGCAGTGACATAATTCCTCCAACTAAATACCACCTCCCAGTAGTCCATTCAGCCATCAATAGATATCCACTGATGAGGCCAGAGCCTTCACGATCTAGTCATTTTCCAAAAGTCCCACCTCTGGGCACATGAGATTGTGTTGGACTTTCCAGGTCCAAGACACAACACATATGTCATGATGTACATACCAAATTACAAAGGTGATAAAAAATAAAATCTATTTAGAACCTTTGGCAAAATTTCAGATTCATTAAATTTTGACCTTAGTATTTGTCTGGCTTGCTAGTTATTATTGCATATTAAAATCCATACAGAATTTCAATGCAATAATTGTATTCATTCAAGAATTGTATATAGATTCATAACTTTTCCAAAAGAAATTTAAAACAAATTAGCTAAATGCATGCATTTTTTTTGTTAACTTAAGGAAATAAGGCTAAAATATATCAAAATTAACATGAAACTGAAGTAGTAGAAATGAATTGCCTGTAGTTTACTGCACATAATCTAATGACACCCCAAGAACTCTAATAACTTTACCAGATGAAGTACAGAAAGCTGTGAAGTCATAATCAGTTGGAAAAACGAGTTGGTTTCTCAAGAGAAGCATATATATTCATGGAGCTGAGAGTGTGACATTTGCTATGAAGTCTCACAAAGAAATTATCATTCACTGTGGTATAGCCTAGTCTCCTAGCATCTTTCTGGCAAATACAAACTTAAATTTCATACAAGTAAGTGCAGTAATATCCAATAGTATAAGCTGATGTTTAAAACTTGAAGGAAATTAATAAAAGTGTTTCAACAGGGTCTCTACCAATGAGCTTTAAAATTTTCCAACTACCTAGATAAATCCAGAGATAAATTTTAAAATATCTGAATGAAGGGCTGATAAAGAAAATTTATACAGTTTTGAAAACCCTTCAAAGCCTAAATTAGGGGAAAACCCCTGCTTTGACTTGCATTTTAATTGATTCAAGAGAGTAAACTGGATTCCAGAGAGTACATGGGATGGACCAGCTTTCTCCACGGACTGCGCATCTTTGACCAGTAACTGGTACAAGAGTATTTTGAAGAGACAATTTATGTGGTCATAATATCCAAGAGGGAAATAAAGTGTAATTCTGCTATTTGCCTCAATGCAGAACCAGAAATATTGGTTGTGTAGCACAAAATAATACCACAATGGTAGTATACATTTTTATAACCATTTCTCAAATGATACTCTTTTTCCCCTGAATTGTGCAATTCTTTCATCATACACAAATATCATAGGTATGTATTACATGTTCTGACTCCTTAGAAGGCTATTTTGCTGCACCAACATAACTATATTTTAGGAAATATATTATTCCAAATAAATTTTGGAGTCAAGATGTTAAGTCTCCTTTCAAATAAAAAACTAACTTAACTTTGTAAGAGGATTCTTACACTTTTAGTAACACTTTCCACAAATTGCCAGGCACTCTTTCATGTTCTGGGCATTGTAACTTCTCAATTTAAATGATTACCTCAAATGAGAAGGCAAGCAACAAGAAACCCAATCTAAATGAAAATTTACCCTTGCCATTTCTCCTATTTATGCAACATACATAACATTCCTTTCTTATTTCTTCATCATAGACTACTAGAATTATGTAAATAACAGAGAGAGAGAGAGAGAGAGAGAGAGAGAGAGAGAGAGAGGAAAAGGGCAGTTTTATTTTTTATCACAAAATGTATATTTATAAAATTTTACCTTTAAGTATTTTTCATTTAACTTTTAGATATATAAAAATTATCAAGAAGTTAAATTCCATTTCAAGATCTTTTCAAAATCAAAAATAGATATTGACTTGTATCATATTCTTTTATTTTTAACTTTTTGAATAAACATGTATTTTTTATGTAATTTCTTACTGAGATGAATTACATAGTTAGACTTACTTTGGTTGAAGTGACTTTGAATTCATGAGAGAAATTTAAATTCCTCCTGATTAACTATGCTACCTAATTTTTCTAAAAGATTTTATTTATGTTAGTAAGAATAACAGGCCTGTATTTTTCCCTGGTAATTTCCTTATTTAGTTTTTGATTTATTATTTTATTGCTCTCATACAGATTCATACATCACTTTATTCTGTGGATCAACAGTTCTGGAAACCAGACTTCAAAAAAAATTAATTAGTTAGCAGAGCTGGGCCATGCTCCATCCAGAGACTTTCTGCTCCCTGCTGGTCTAGCTCCTGGTCCTGTAGCCCTCCTTTACTTGTGGGTGATGCTCAAGTCTGCCTACACCTTCTCGTGGCCTTAATCTCTCCTTTCTTCTCTTCTGAGTCTTGTAAGGGACTGTTATTGGATGTAAGACACACTTGAATAACCTGGCACAATCGCAGGTAGAGACTGCACAGCAGGACAAGGACATAGTTTGGCTGGTGGCAAGGCGGCCCTTATTCAACTCTCTACAGGACCAAAATTTGAAACTTCACCCTGTGTTTTACACCAGGCAAGGCCCCTCATTGGGAAGAGGAACCCACAGATGTGAGAGAGGGACTCCTGGATGCAACCTTCAAACCACAGATTCCTATGGACTATCTGTTCCTGCAGAAGTGACACTGGGTTTGTCTGGCACAGCCACCCATTGCCTGGAGACTATGCAAACCCTCTCCTGGCTCTTTGCATGAAATTAAGTATGTAGCCTAAATGACGTTTTCAGTGGATTACAACACAGAGCTATCATTATTTATTTTGATGTTCTCATTCACTAAGATTTAATCAGTGGAAGCCTGTGTGTGATTTGGCTTCTTTATCTTTTTTTCATACTCTAATTTATTTTTAATCATGTTTTTTTCTTGCAAAACGAAATATTCGAGACTCAGTCATTTTTTCATTTTCCAAGTTAAAACCAATGTATAATAAGTATCCTTTGTCATGTCACCCATTTTGATGGCTTTGTCATGACAGTGACACTGACTATGACCTCGTTTTCCATGGCCTGATAACAATACAATTGAGGGCCTTTCTTATTCGTTCTGGCTATTTGGACACCCACTGTTTTGAGGTAGACAGTTAGTTGAATTTTTAACTAAGTAGAGTTTGATTGATTATTTCCCATGTTCAACATACTCTTATTGCATCTGAAAATGAAAATACAAACAAAAATACAACCTCTGATTTGGAGGAAAGGAACACATTATTTAAAACTCATAAAGATAATGATTGTTCTAAATGGAGAAGAGACTACAAATAATTTAGGCACTTGATAAATGTATGAATACACACATAGAGCTTTGTCTTAGAACTTAGGAGAAATAATTTTTGGCAAGTGGGACAATGGACAATCTGGAATTCAGTGATATTAGAAGTAATTAAAAAATTCCTACTGAAACATAATACTCATGGATATCTGTATTATTTCTCTCATTTACTGCTATATTCCTCTCCTGAATTAGGGCTTTCCAAATATTAAGTATTGGAAATGATTGTCTTTGGGCCATTTTCTATTTGGTTTAGCTTCTTAAAATAGATTCAGAGGAGGTCTTTTCTCTCTCTCTCTCTCTCTCTCTCTCTCTCTCTCTCTCTCTCTCTCCTCTCTCTCTCTCTCTCTATTTGGAAAACAAGTCTCTTTTTCTTTTAACTTCTATTTCTTGCTTCATTGGTCAAAGATTCCCACCCCACCTCTGTTACCTGTGCTACCTGTGCTCTCTACCCTTCCAGGCAGCCCCTGGAGAAGGTGGAGCCTCCCTGGTTCCAGATGGACAGTTCCCAGACAGATGTTGTCCACATGTGCTCCTGACTGAGAGCCAGTCCTGTTTATTGTTGTTGTGCTTGAAAAGATTGCACAAAAATTATGGAACATTAATAAAAAAAGAATATTAAAGAGCCATACAAATAGTGTCAGATGAATCTACATGTGGTTATTTATCGTAATAGATAATATATTGCTCAGTGGGAAAAAAGTCAGCATAGAACAGAACAGCATAGAAAATACAGGTGCATTTGTGTCAAAAATATATATACGCACAAGAACATAAAATTTCTATGTGTTTTTATATCTCTGCATATACAGATATTTTCTTTGGGATATCTGATTAGAGAATTAGTATTGTAGATTTGATAAAAATAGTTTGTATTTATGATTTCTTTTATTTTTGAATTACTTCTATGTGCATTTATTTTTTTCTCAATCATTTTTTAAAGAAAATTGACATGCTCATTATTTGGGGGTTTTATAAAATAAATAATGTGCCATTATTTATTTGGGCACATTATTTACGTGGGCAATTGGATGTAGGAATCAATTAGCACTGGTCTTAACCACAACACAGTTGTCATAAAAAGAAAACATGTAAATAAATAAAACAGGATAGCATTTATAGTTAATTCAAAGACAAGGATGTCTTTTACTTCATTTAGCTTTAGTATTCTGGGGAGAACACTGCCAGAACGGAGCACCTACTATACAAATCCACCAACTATACAAACACCAGCTATTGGCACTAACACGTTTAAAAATGGGCTTAAAACTCACAACAACCCAGAGATACATCTGGCATTTATATCTACTACCACTCAGAGTCCTTGAGGCAATAGATGGCATTATTCAAAAGAGCCAGCTCAGTCACCGCAAACCTCAGTCTCTTCACTGCCACCGGGTCTCAGGGTCATCTTATCCACCTGGGATAGCCAAATGTAAGTAAATAAATGCTGGTGGATAAGTGGAGTCTTGTGGGTCTCCCTCACCGTGGTGGCAATCTAACATAACAGACAGCAGAGTGACAACAGAATTAACAGTCATGATATTGCTGGAATATTAACTTTACATAAGAATGGCTGCATAATAAATACAATCGTATTTGTAAAACCCAACACTATGAAACACTTCAAAATGTAAAAGTGCTTCAGTTTCAAAGGAACTTACACCAATATTCTAAAACTATACCTTTCAGATTCCACTCGTTTATTGTATCGGTGTTGTCATGGGTACCGTAGCCCACAGTTCAGAAAACATCTTCACCTCTCTCTCTCTCTCTCTCTCTCTCTCTCTCTTTCTTTCATCTCCAATAAGTAACAAAAATCTTATTTGATTTCTGTCCAATGTATCTCTCACATCTGTCCTCAGTCCCCTCTGTGCTTCTGTTCACTAACGTGTTTCAGGCTTTAATAAGTTTTATCCGGCAATTCCAGCAGATTCTAAATTTATCTCCTCTTCCAACCTATCCTTCATATTGCAACCACAACAATTTCTTAAAACATTGGGAAGACACGACATTTGTCAGTAGAGATGCATCTGGGTTGATTTGAAAGGCCCTAGATGGTAGGTGTGCTTCTGTCATTGCTTGCTTTGTGGCTGATATAAGAGGCAGGCGGATTCCCTGTCGGAAGTTACGAAATTTCCAAAGTGTAAGCTCAGCTTTGCAGACCTCCTCCTTTGAACCTTTTTCATGCCTCTTCACGTACCTCACAAAGCTTCTCCTATACTCCAACGTTATTCTTGCTTTCCCTGAGTATTTCCATATTTTAAGAAGACATTGTTGTTTTACTGCCTTCCTAAATTTCCATTCAACTTTAAGACTACTAACCTATTAGCTGCTCTGAAGATTTTTAGAAAGGACTTATATCTGTAAAGTAACCTTGTTTATGATACAACCACGTTGTGGGTGCTATTTTAAAGAACTTCGTTATATTATTTATATTATTCAGCCCTTCCAATAGTACCATCAAAACAGGTATTTCTTTTTTAAAAAAAAAATGTTTTTATGTGTGCAATATAGTTATACATAACAGTAGAGATCATTTTGACATAATCAGACATACATGAGATATAATTTGCCCATTTTAAGTCCCCAGGGCTTCCTTTTCCCCTCCCCTCCTCCCTCCCCTGTTCTCCATCCCTATTCAACTGGTCTTTTTTTTATAGAATTATCAGGTTTTTTAAGTTGGTACAAAGCAGATATTTCTCAAGTCCATGTTTTACAAATAAGGTTAATGAGAGAAAGAGACGTATACTCAATTTTGTAAAGTAGTACAGCTGGCAGGTGATAAGACCCCAAATTTTATCTTAGTGAATTTCAGTATCTAGGATTTTAAATGCTATACTGAATTTGTGACCTTAATAATATTGCAACACTTAAGACTGACTTATCAGTGGATTATTTTGATCTTATTAGTGATCTATTCATTCAGATAGAAAATATAAACTGATAGAAAGGAGTGTGTTTCTCGTGTTTTATATTCAGCATCTCAAAGAGTTCATGTGGCCTAAAAGTCCTGAATGAATGAATATGGGTTCCAGAATGCCTTTAGCTTTTTTTGAACTATAAAGTTCTTAAATACTAAGATTTTTTTTAGATCAACTTACCTTCTTATCCATAGTAAACAGTATTTTTAGAGAGTTTGTTAATCTAGATGGTAAGGAGCTAAAGAGAGTTTTTGAGTTGTAGCTATGAGTTTATTTGAAGCACATCAAATCTTATAAACATAGCTACAAAGCCTTAAGACTGGGAGAAATATTTTCTTTCCTAATGTCTCATCTGCTAGACCTCCTTCAATCAGAATTTTTAAATTCAATCTAATAAGATGTTGTTATGATAATGTTATCTGCATTTCTTTTTGCTCTCATGAAATTTAATCAGAACCTTAAAACTTAATACACTGCATTAGTATTTTTATTGAATGTACAATTATGAGGAAAATTTGTGGCTGGAGTTAGCCTGATTAAAATTTTTGTGGAGGCCAAATGATGTCCCATTCTACACCCAGTCTTCTGCCTATGCAATCAAAGGCACAGAATTTAGAGCTCAAACACTGGGACTCAAGTGCCTTTTTAAAAACACTAACAGTCTACCTAATCTCAGTCAACTAACTGAAACATCTAATATCTTTGCCTCCTCACAGGAAAGATGATGATAACAATGGTGATGATGATTATGGTGTTGATGATAAATGATGATGATGATGGTGGTGGTAGTGATGGTGGTGATGATGATGGTGGTGGTGGTGGTGATGGTAATGATGATGGTGGTGGTCATGGTGATGGTGATGATGGTGACTGTGATGGTGGTGATGGTGATGTTGGTGATATAAGTGATATGAGTGTGTGATATCTAGTTCTGGCAGAATAGTGATCAATTAATTGACTTTGTTGTCTCAGCAGCAAATGGTGCCAAGCTGTCTCCATATGGGATGCTGAAAAGAGTGCCCCCAAAACCTTTAACCTCCAGACACTGCAGGACAATAGAAGAGCTGAAGAAATTTCATCTAAAAAGCATATGTCCAAACACAATTCTTTCGGTGCATGAGCAAGATATCAGGGTTATACTCATCAGTGTAAGTTGATTGAGTTTCCACATTCCACATTCCACAGTAAAGAAATTTCTATGAGAAAGAGAGAATGTTTTATGATGGAGATATATGAGAAAGTGTCCCTCCTCTGGTTTGAGAGCTATGCCACATTCCTTCTATTTTTCTTTTCCTTTTTTTAATGCAGTGCTGACAGTGGGTCCCAAGTCTTAATGCTGGCTAGGCAAGCACTCTATCTTTGAGCTACATCCCAGGCACTTCTATTTACCTTCTTGGTCCAAATAAAACTTGTATTAATACATGATATTTAATCCAGAGCAAAAAGACATTAGATTGTGACAACTTCATAATTGAAAATGAAGAACATTATCTAGTGAGTTGTGTTTACTGTCTTGTGTTTCCAGCTAGAATAAGGTTGGCCCAGAGCCTTAGGTATCCCTTCATCTTTGATTATACTTGGCAGACTGCCTGTCCCAGAATGGTGACTTAATAAATATTGATTTATTAAGTCAAGAATTCTTTTTCACTTCAAATGAATGTCACTGCATTTGCTAGTGCCACCTGATGTTTAGTTGAGCATTATCTATGACATATTCCAGTTATTCTCAATAGAAGATACATTGGTCATCCACAACAAGTCATTTCAGAAACTCATTTAAAGCACAAATTCCTGGGTCTCATTCAGTGTCAGAATAAAGGTCCAACTGTCTCTTAAAACACAGGGGCTGCAATCTGTGTGTGATCCTCCAGGCCTCTAATAACTACCAATAGCTATTCTGCTGCAATAGATCCATAAGCCCAGCTCAGCCTCCTGATTGATACAGGATGGAGGTTAAGTTTTTGGCTTAGTATGAATGACCCCTTGTTAGTCTATGGCATAATTTTTCATTAAATAAATGACAGTGAATTTCTAAATGCTACTTGCAAAATGGCTTAAAATAACATTAAAATAATTAGTTCCAGTTCAATTCCAGTAGGTTACCCTATAATGATATACACAAACACATACATATATGCATCTGTATATTTTAAAAATCCTGGAGAATTCAGTGATGGGAAAAAAAACTTTCATATTAAGTAACTTCCCCTTATATAATCTTTTTTTGATTCTTATTTTGATTTTTAAAGGTAAACATTCTTTTGCCCATTTTAAAAATTAGGAGGAAAATCAAAACAAAAAGTTGATATGACTTCTCCAAATTTTCACAGCTATCGGGAATCAACCTGATAATGAAATACAATAAGCTCCAACTTCAGTGTGTTTTGAGTTTGTGGTTGATGTTGTTTTAAAGATGAATATAAATGGTAAGCATTTTGATCTTAAAACTAGTCTTGATTAATAAAGTTAAGCTTATCTAAATGAATTATATAAGTACACATATTTTTACAAAGAATTTTGAGAAACCCAAAGATAAGTTGTCTACCCAGATACAAGCTATCACCTCCATTACAGAAGGTTAAAATATTACTGTTTTGAATAATAAAAATTTGGCTCCTCATAAATGATAGGATTTCTCACAATTGTAGTATTTACTTATTTGAAACTACAGTAATGCTGAGGAAAACTGCCCACTTGAGTAGAAAGGCAAGGAAATGTATTTGCATTAAATAGCTAATGGTTTTTGTCTGTTTTGCTTTTCCCAAAATTGCTACAAAATTCTGCTGAAACCACATGGTTTTTGTGATTATATTTTGGACAGGATATTTTCAAAGAATAACCAATTCTAAATCTTTCGCACATATTGCACTTAAAAAAATCCCAACAATTCATAATTGCTAAAATTCTAAATATATTCTGGGAATAATTGCAATATTTTTTTCTAAAATAATCGGAGAAGAAATGCATCTGTTGACATTTGTAGTCTGCAGTAAGAAACAAACACACAAAAACCGAACACATTTTTGATGTGCACTTTATTTGTTATAAGTTACCACAACAGATGTTATAAGCAGCATAGTTAAAGAAATGGACCATGAAGCTAATTCAGCTACATTGAAGGCCAATTTCCACAGTTCTTCTCCAAATTGTTCCCAGCACCCTGAAACCCAGGCCCTTGGTGGAAGGTGCATTTCCTTCTCAGCCTGAGTCTGCTTAAGCAGGTGCTATGCAAATATAAAACCTCATTATCCTTCTTGATAGGAGCTCATTGTTGAGAACACAAAGACAGCAATCCCTTTGAGTCCTTGATTTTTCTCCTCTCACATGTATTTATATTTTAGAAAGACAATTTACATAGCATTTGAAAAGGGTTCACTGAATATTTATGCACCAAGTTTCGTACTAAGCATTTCTATAGATGGGGCTGAGAAAGAAAGCTAAATATTCTTTATAGGCATAGGTAGTAAGAATCATCAGTACCATTAATTGCAAACTGCTTATTTGGGAAGTTTGGGAAAATTTTTGTAGACCTTAAAGTTTTTCTCTTTTAAAAATCGTGCTCTCAGAAGCAGATAAAATGTGAGAAGAGGATCTATAATATAGTATATTAGTAAGATATATCACACAAGTCTGAGAACTTTTAACATGGGATTATTGTCCTTGTTATTATTTTCTTTTCTTCAGTGCAGTGGATTGAACCCAGGGCCCGGCACATGCTGGGCCAGGGCTCTTCAGAATCATTGTCTGAAAAAGAACTTCATAATGAAAAAACTAATATCTACACCATGGAAACGGAAGCTCAGAGAGTTTAAGAACATTCCTGGGGGCCTACAGCCAATCAGCTATAGGACTGGGATTGACATTCAGGCTTGTGCCATGTAACTCCAGGCTGTCGGTACACCGCAATGTCCCCACAATCACTCTCCTATCAGAATGCATAAGTACGTGTGTGCGTGTGCGTGTGCCTGTAGGTGTGCTTATGTGAGAATGTGCACAGTTACTTTTCTGCTCCAGGATCACAACACAGGACTTGCTACCCAGGATGACCCAGTTTCTATTTAACAGGTTGTACACTGGGAAATACCGAAGGCGATTCAACATGTTTCCTTCGCTGCTTAATTTCCTGCTTTCCAAAATCTCCTCTTATTCAGAAGTTTTGTTCCTGTGCATTTGATCTAAGAAGAGATTGCTCTAGATGCTGGAAAATTATGATCTTTATAAGTACATAGATCTTTTGGGTAAATTTTCTCTCCCAACTCAGTGTTTATTAAATGTTAGCCCAACACTAATTGAGCTTCTGTTTAAATGCAGATGTTGAATTTCAAGATACAGACACTTTATAGAAGATCACGGTTCATACTGACCCCAACAAAATAACAAAGTATGACTCCAGTGTGCTCTAGAACAAAGTCCAAATGGCACAGGACTTAACAGGAGTGGCAGTGTCTCCTGCTATTTTCTGGGTTCCTAGGAAAAGAAGATCCTAAACTCATTGTAGAATATCAGTAGGACAAGAAGGACCTCAGTGGAGCCACAGAACAGTATGTGTTCCATGGAAGGAGGCTCTTTATCACATTCAATGGATGAATATTGGGTCACCTCATGGTCCTCTCAGTGAAGGATCCTTAGAGGGTAATGTCTCATTTGCCACCTCAGCTATCACTGTTGACAGGTACTTCATATCCATACATTTATTTAATCATCACAATATATCAACTCTATACCAGCAATACCATGCACATTTTCCAGATAATGTAATTAAGGCACAGAGAGTAAATGGCACACCAAAGTCACACAGCTTATAAGAACCAGAACTTTCAATCAACTCAGGTTGCCTAACTCTCAAGTCTTCATACCTAAGCAATGTTCTGTGTTGCTATTCAAAGTTTGGAATAACTAATTAGGACTAATCAGAAGAATCAGGACAGATTCCTAGAGAAGTGAATATTGAACAACATAAAATGGAGATTTCAAGCAAAAATAAATTTTGAAATTTTATATTAGATCAAAGCTAATATTTTTACATGGTTGCAGCTTTTCTCCCTGCAGAAAACCCTTTATGAGTTATGGATGGAGTGGTAGTGGTGGTGGTGGTGGTGGTGGTGGTGGTGTGTGTCTGTGTGTGTGTCTGTGAAGGACTAGGATGTGAGGGAGAGGAGAAAGAATTTTATAGGCAAATGAGCTGTTTTGATTGATAATGAAATGGATTTATTCAATTGCAACTTTAAAAGTCTCTTTCAATTCAAATAATAATGCAGAATTTAACTTTCTTTTCACTTTGCCACTTTTGGTACAGAGTTTTCGAAAAAGAAAAATGTAGACCTTCAAGTTGAATTTGGGGGAAATTAGAGAGCAGAATCGTGGATGGCATTGAGAAGGTGGCTCTGACACCTCACTGGGGTAGTGACTTCTCAGCAGGGCAACCCTGGGCCACTGTCTGTGCGACCCAAGACTGTGCTTGGCAGCTCACTCTTCCCGAACAGGCTGACATTTTATGGGGACTATTAGAAATGCATGAATTCTGCACACAAAATGTCAACTGATATATTAAGAAAGAGCAACTCACTATAGTCACTAGCAGTAAAATTTTTCTAGCTCTCACCCCATTCCGCTTCATAGATATACTGTCTTTAAGCTTGTACCATTTCAGATGAGATCATTTGACACCCAAAATATACATTCAAGTAAAACTTTTGCGATAAGAGAAGAAAATCTCTGAAAACAGTATCATTTTTCCATCTTCAGTTCAAGAACCAAGGTCATGCATATGAATTTCGAATAGCCAGTAAATCATTCAAAAATCATTCTCAATGGAAAGATGACATCTATATTCAACTTGCTTATTACTTTTAAAGTATGTCTTCATTGCTTTTTCATATGGATAACTTTTCAGAATTGGATACTAATACAAAAAATTAACTCCTGTCCTAAAGCAATTGAATTGCATAGCATGTTTGTATTGAATTTTAGAGGCAGTGATGCTGTCTGTCACTAAGTCTAGAAGTTTGAAGAAAATTGAATGCTTGAAAACAAAATGCATGCTTTGTATTGTGTAACCCTTTCAGTCTGACATGACTGAGGAATAAATTTCCTATGGAAAATGAGATTAGGTGCAAAATTGGCCCCTGCGTTACATTGACTACCTTTCTAGCTTGAAAGAATACAACGTGGTGTTTTCCTTACCCACGTCTCAGCTCCTGAGTCGTGTTGCTGATTGCTATGGTTTAGAATATGAAGTGTTCCCCCAGAAACTCATATGTGAGACAATGAAAGAAAGTTGAGAAATGAAATGATTGGGTTATGAAAGCCTTAACCCAACCGTTGCATCAACAACCTGATAGGGGTTAACTGGGTGCTAACTCTAGGCAGAGAGAGTGTGGCTGGAGGAGGTTGGTTGGTCATTGGAGGCATGCCTTTGTATTTATATTTTGTCCTTGGTCAGGGAGTCTCTCTCTGTCTCTGTCTGTCTCTCTCTCTCTCTCTCTCTCTCTCTGCTTCCTGATTTCATGATCTGAGCTGTTTCCCACCACCACACACTTCCACCAGGATGTCCTCCCTCACCTCTGACCTAGAGCAATGGAGTTGGCCATCTATGGACTGAGACCTCTGAAGCTGTGAGCTCCCCAAAAACCATTTCCTCCTTTAAAATTGTTCTTGTCAGGTATTTTGTTCATGCAGCAAAAACACAGAATATGAGTTGGTTCTTAACTTCGGTGTGTTACCTCAACCTCCTTGTCACATGTCAGTTGCCTCCACACACACATCACGTCTTGCTTTTCCATCAACTTCAATTGCATTTCCTCACACCTACCTGGACCCCTTTTTGTTACAAATACATGTAAGTAAGGCCATCTGTCATAGGGTGTCTACAGACAACTTTACACATTTCTGCCTAATATGCAAGTAATGAGTACGAGTTAAATTAGTAAATAATTTAAAGGTAGTGAAAATCAATTTTTTGTTTACCAGTAGATATATCCAAATAGTCTTTTAGATAAAAGTAAAAGAACTACATTATAGAAGAAATTGTAGAAGGTTCAATGCAGGAAACTCGCAAAAAAAAAAATTCAGATACATCATCAGTCCACATAGTTACCCAGAAAATCATCCCCTACTGGGGCTAAATGAAAATATTGTTTCATTACTGATAACAAGTGAAGATTCCATTTGTGAAGAGTGTAGATGTGACTGTGCATGATATCAGTACTATAATTCAGTGTCCTTTTGGTTCATGTCAGTTCGTTGTTTTTGTTTTGTTGATGTTTTCTGCTAAAAGAGAGATCTTTAATTACACTTAAGTGATGATGTATTGTTGGAATGGGGAAAAGAAATGGGCTTGACATGGAAAATGATATAACATATTCAGTGGTGCCTTGATCCATAAAATTAAGAACAATCTGTCTACTTCAGCATGTAACAGTGGCTACTGCAACTAGGAGGGGTGCCGCTTCCTTTGTGGACTGACATTATTTCTAGAATATTAAATTGTATGAAAATTATACTTAGGAACATAAGTTCAAACTTACATCTCTTATTTTTGTCTGTTCATACATTTTAGACAGAAGGCCATTCTGTGTCCAGGATCTGAGAATCGGCTGTGTGCAGGGCCAGGTGCTAGACATGGTGAGTGGGAAGAGACAGGATTGAAGGAGATGGTATGGGGCAGGGCCTCACAGCTGGGCCTCTGCCGTCATATCAGTTCCAATCCTGCTTTTCCCAAACGTACTACTGAGCAATCACAGATGAGGTATTTGACACGTTCAATATTTCCTTATGTCCAAAATCATGATAAAATAGTTTCTGAATTATAAGAATGAATATACACACAAAGCATGTAATAATATGTGAGACCAGCATCGAATGAATATTCAGTATTTTAACAGTACTGAATTAGCATCATACTATCATTACTGGGTTACACTCTTCATGGGCTTCAAAGCTAAATCAGTAAACAAGGTTTGTACTCACACAAACATCCATTACACCGAGCCACACCATCCTACCAGGAAAATCCCCAGAATATAACCAGAACCCGAATTGAACTTAGAAAAATATACCATTAGTTAGTCTATTTCCAGAATGAGTTGTTTTTCCTAATGAAAAAGACATTCTATTCAGTTTGGAAGATAAGAAGTAATATTTTGATAAACTATTTTTGTAATATATGTCCATGCCAAGATACGTAGACAAGGCAAGAAAATTTTAAAGAGGAAAATGACCAGTGCCTAGAACCCCAATATTCACAGATGACCATGCTCAATAGTCTTTGCACTTTTATCCAGTCTTCATGATGTAGTATTTTATATGGTTAATATTCTATTTTATATTCAGTTTTATGTCTATTTTGGATGTCACACATTATAGTTAAGAAGTTGCCACATCTTTTGAATTTTTCATTGATATCATTATTGAATATCTCAGTAGGGATATGGAATAGCGGATATATCATGCTGATTTGTATTTTGTCTGACAAATAAACATGGCCATACACAAGCTGGCATAATGCTGGTGCTCAGACAGGTGTGTTTTTAAGAGGCACTGTTATTTGCTAAATATTTTTTTACAAAACTTTCATTAAAATTTGAATAAAATATTTGAGTCATCTCTGGACAGATGAGCAGGACATCATTAAGAAACAGGAAATATCTATCCCCTAATTGCATGAATCAAGAACAAGGAGGGAGAATGCAGACGGTGAGACAGTGGTGGATGTAAGTCCACCTGAACAAGGAAAAAAAAATCATGCTGGAAATGTTTTAAAGTACAACCAGGTGAGTTGAAGGATGTTGAAAAGACAGATTTGGTTTTCTAAAGTAATTTTCTGTCTCAACCAAAGAGAACTTCATTGTGGATCCCAGAGTTTGAAGTCCATGTGAGCAGGAAAATTCTCAAGGAGGAGGAAAAAGTCCTTTCTGTTGAGATTGTAGGTAATTAAGAGCCTCAGTAAAGAAGAGTTTATTAGATTTCCTGATAGTTGACACATCAATTTCACATACAATGTATTTCAACTTTTCAGAGAAAATGCTGAAACAGTAATGCTCTTTTATTTATGTTAAGTAATATGATGGAGTTTTCAGACAGCCATTTCACACCAAAACTTTTTGTTTTCTTTTGATTGTACACTTCAAAACTATGTTGGTTGAGTTAGAGTAAATAAAGGAAACAGGGAAGGAAGGATCAGATAATGAAAAGAACAAATCAAATATAAATAAATAGACGTCTCCTAGACGTCTAGGAGAGGAGAGGAAGGAGAATGGGAAGGGGAGGGAGGATGAGAGGGAAAAGAAGGGGGCCCAGGGACATGAAAACCTGCACTGAGATAGATTTCCATGCAGCATGAGTTTGTCGGGATGAACCCAACTACTATGTAAAATGATAAAGCTCTAATTAAGAAAATAAGAACTCCTGAAAGAAAAAAAAATGTATATTGGTTGAGCATAAAATGCCTGGTGATTTTTTCTGCCTTCAAAATTAATTAATCCATTGTCTTTTTAAAATTGTTTTTGGTAAATATTAAGTAGATAAAAAGATAAATGTGTGTAAAGTAATATACTGGCTATTATTCTGTGTGAACAAACTACCCTTAAACTTAGTGGAGTCAAGCATCCTTCTTATTGTGTTGACACATTCTCTTTTCTTTCAGAATTGCAGACAGGGCACGGGGGTTGGGGGGGGGGGTGTGGCTCATCTCTGAGTTGCAATGTCTGGCATGGGGCTGCAAGAGTAAGACCGGTGGTGCTGCTATCATATGAAAGTTCATTCACTCAGTTCTGGCCTTGGTTCTTGGGCGGCTAAACAGCTGAGGACTGAGGAGCTGGAGTTTCTGGGCCCTCTCCCTCTCCCTCTGTGTTCTACCTGGATGGTCCTTTAGGTAAAGAAGCTTCTGAGCTTATGGTAGCCAGGGCTTCATAGGTGATTGCTCTGATATGGTTGTGGTGAGAGGGAAACAGAAGAAGGTCACATCACCTATTTGACCTAGCCTCAAAAGTCACACTGAAGCATTGCCATGTGCTCTGTTGGTGGAGGACAATTCAAAGGTGCACCCAGGTTACAGGAGAGGACATAGACCTACCTATCAGTTGAAGGTTGCCAATACCATGCTGTAGTTAGAGCAGGAAGGATGGGGTGGATACTGCTGTGTCATCTTTGGTCAGTGCAGTCTGCCTAAGGCATAGACTAGTAAATCTTAGCATTCTAATTCCATCAACCATTAGAACACTATTTTACCATAAACTCTGAAACTGCTGTGTGGCTGTTCTTGAAGATGTTAATCTCTTCCCTTCACACATCTCCACCTACCTGTATTTTGCACTTCTCTCTGGAGTTCTACTATGTGTGCTTTCACACTATCCCACAATGGATACGTGTGTGTGTGTGTGTGTGTGTGTGTGTGTACATGCTGAGACCCGAGTTTCATATAGTTAAAATCATACTGAGTTCTTCTACAGCTTGACTTTTATTTCCTTAGCCTGAGATCCATCTTCACTATTACACATAGCTCAAAAACATACATTTTCCATGCCCTATACTAGTACACAGAGTCTATATTTTACAAATGATCCCTTCATTGGTGATGGAGTTTGGTTGTTCCAGTCTTGTCTTATTTATGTGACTACCATTGGGCCACTATGAATATTAAACATTCTTAGGCACATTTCTTTGTGTTCGTGTGAGTGTCTCAAGCCAGTATTCTTCAGAATAGAATATTCCCAGCAATAAAATTATATACTCTCCAATGTTTATAATGTCATATAAATTTCTATGACTTCTTCTTTCATATTAAGGCTTTAATATATATGAAGCTTGCATACATTATGTGCAATGAACTGTATTTTTTAAATGAATTTGGAATTTATTCTAGCATGTTTGTTAATTTAAAAAATACTTGAAAGCAAGGTTAAGTTTACTGAATATTTTTGAAAATCATAGTAATAAGAAAGTTCATATGCTCTTCACCAGAGATACCTATTATTCATATGTCCTAATTATATATGTGTTCATATGTCCTAATTATATATGTGTATATATGTATTACATACTAATAGAGATGCATGTTTACAGATGATATTCATCATGGCTCTTTGTCTCCAGATAGTTATGCATGTATTTCATAATAAGAGGGGAGTTGTCTTACATAACTGTGGCAGTTATCAAATTCATAAATTTGCATCGAATCAGTAGTTTTATCTAGCCTATTAGCATATTCCACTTTTCTCAGATAGCCCATATTCTTTATAGCATTTTCCTACTCTAGTAACAGAATCCAACTTCTAGGTCAGATTCTACAAAGTTTTCATTTCTCATTAGGCTGTAATGTTTTCAAAGTCTTTCCTTCTCTCTGATAAGGTGGACATGCTTGAAGAACAGTGTCCACACCCCTCAAGGAACTCAGTCGTCACTTGGTATTGGAGGATTCCTCAGGACTAGAATGAACTTATGAATCTGTAGTGTGTTCCCAGGTTTCACATCTGGAGGAACAAATGATTCTTACTTTGATCACCAAGTAAAGGCATTGTCCCAATTTTCCACTATCCATTTGCTTTTTGAAGAACGTTATTGCTAGGGCTAGGGGTACAGCTCAAAGGTAATGTGCTTGTTTGTAGTGCATGAGTGCTCAGGTGTAATTCTCAGTATTGCAGAAAAAATAAATAAATAAAAATAAATCAGTAAACTGTTGTTAATTTCTCAACGAACATAAAAAGCTATGCATAACAGAATAGTTATACATCTTGATTTTGGTTGTGGTTTCCTGCAGACAAATATGGCAGAATTATAAAGAATTATACATATCTTATATCGATGCCAAATTCCTGGTTTTGATGCTGCCCACTTTGTTGTACAAGATGTAATCATTTGAAAAACTGGATGAATACTATAGCAGACCTCTCTATTCTTTTGCAATTTCCTGGGAATTTGAAATTATTTCAGGATAATGGTGATTTAAAATGGAAAACCCTAAAAACATAGTTAAATGTATGCTAACCTTAGTTTAACTATTACACTTTCATATAGTTTATAACTTTAGTTGTTTATTTTTAGGGGTGTCTCAGCTATTTTTAGTTCTTGCCCTTCCTGAAAAATGTGGAATTAAATTGGTCAATTTTTATTTAAAAATTAGGATTTTCATTGACATTGCACCAAATTTGGGATTTTTTTACCTTTCCTTGGGATAATGAATATTTTATATTGAATAACTTAACTAAGGATTTTCTAATTGTTAATAATTATGTGTTAGTTTTCACTGACACACATGCAACTATGAAGATGTAAGATATTTTATACTTTTAGAAATACTTTCTTAACTGATGTATTTAAATAAAAGCATAACTGCATTTATTTACCAGCAGGACCCTAACTAAGCCCAGCTTGTATCTTATTTCCCTTTTCAAATATATATTAGGAATTTGGCAATATTTTTGTTTTCCTCTTTTCCTTTGCATTCCTAAGTTTATTTCATAGCTATTATGCTTGATGCAGACAGCCCCTTAGTCCTTGAGTTGCTAAATGGCAACAGAGTATTATGTTTCTCAGGTGCATTGCACTGGGGAGCTTCCTGGGCTGCAGGGACTAGTATAACAGAAGCAGTTTTTAGTGAACTTGACATTGATCATCATACACGTAACTGAGGGCAGAGTTTTTTCCTGGCTTGTCTTATGACCGTGTGTGTTGCTGCTATGCACATTAGAAATCATATTATTCTTATAGTTGCAATGAAGTTGAAGTGCACAATTGGTGTAATGCTGAAATAAATAAAGTGGCGTTCTTAATCGAAATCCTCCCATAAATGACTCTAGGCACAAATGATTTCACCTGATGATTTTCATGGACAGTTAAAGGAAAATGATGCCAAACTCCACATTTTCCCAGATAGGAAGAGATGAAGAAGGAGGAAGAAAGGAGAGAAGGAAATGAATGAAAGAGGAGGAGAAGAGGAAAATGGGAGGAATGGAAAAAAGAGAACAAAAGAGGAAGGATGGAGAGGGTAGGGAAGGAGGAGGTAGGGGGGAAAGGAGGGAGGGAGAGAAGAAGGAATGAAGATAAACACTCTCCCTATTATTCAGTTTTTGTTTGTTTTCTTTATATCAAAAAACATGATGAAAACCACATGATAAAGGCTTTACCCCGCCTCCCAAAAACGGAACATTACAGGATAGTCTTATCCACAAAAGTGATTTTAAAATCCTAAAAAAAAGCAGATAATTTCAGCAAATTATATATATTTTGACCCAGGTGAGTTTAGACCTGAAAGCAAGATTAGGTATATTTTTAAACTCATCACTATTCACTATCTTAAGAGAATAATAGGGACCAATTAGAAGATTATCTTCATTAAGCAGAACAATCAATTTATAACATCAAATTTCCACTCATAATTAGAAGAATGGAACATCTTATTCTGGTACAAGATAGCTGCAAGAAATGAAAAAGAGAAAAGGCAATAATACTTGGTGGAATGTGAGGAGTTTTTCATTGATATCAAGAACAAGAACAGGATGGATACAGTATCTACTTTTATTAAATATAAATATGGAATTCTGGCTACTCCAGTGAGTGAAGGAAAACAAAGTTATGTATGTGAAGACATAAAATAAAATGGTCATGCTATCTGTTGTCATTACCTTTGAGGAGACCCGAGAGCACCTGTGGATAATTAGAACAAATCAAATCATAAGCAAGTTTGTTGGATACAAGATCAATTTAGTCCTTCCTAGTTGACTGATTCAGTGTCCTTTCACTTTCAATTGTTGGGTCTTGCATTCAATTCCCCAGAAACAGACGAGGAGGAAGGTGGTTGCACCTTGATTTGATCAGGAGCACATTCACCAGATACACCTCTGAAGAAGCATTTGAGAAGGGGCTCATCTGAGGGAGAAAATGACAACAGAGTGGTTGCATCTAAGGAGATGAGATGAACTTTCTCAGTTGCCAAAATCAAGGTGAGAGAAGCAGGACTTTCATCCCCACATCAATAAGTCGTAAGCCATTAGCCCACCACCTTGGGGTGGTGCAACCTTAGACAAGGCTGTTCCCTGTCAACAGGTAAGTCCCTGCATAGGATGTAGCAGTGGGGTCTACAGTCCCAGTAGTTGGAAATGGGGACAAAAGCCACAAGGTGGAGACTTAATAGAGCGAACAGCATCCACTTCTATCCTATACTTCAGCTATAAGCCTCCCAAAGAATCTGGGGTTATATTTCCCCCTTCTATGCAATTTTAAAAACTTAGCTCAGTTGGAGTGCTTTTCATTCACAAGATGGTTACTGGAACATTTAGGCTTGAGTCTACCTTTTTAACTCAGAAAATACAAGAAATTCAGACCATTTACTCTATGTTACTTTTATCATTTCCCTCTTTGTGCCTTACTCTGCTCAGGTTGCTAAAACAAAATACTAGGTTGCTTATAAACAGCAGGCACTTATTTCTTACCGTTTTGGAGGCTGCAGAGGCCATGATCAGAACAACGGGAGATCTGATGCCTGATCCCTGGTTCACGGGTGGTCCCTTCTCAGTGTTCCTCACCTGGTGGAAAGGGCAACTAGACCTCTCAGGTCTATTTTATCATGGCAATAATCCCATTTATGAGGATGCTACACTCAGGACCTCTTCTGTTCCCAAAGGTCCCATGTCCTAAGGCCTTCACCTTGGAAACTAGGATTTTAATATGCAAATTTCAGGAGGACACGGTTTTCAGATCCTAGGGTTTTGATTGAAAAATGACTTTTATGATTGTGTGTTTTCCTCGGTTTGTCATTAGCTTTCCATATGTTTAGTCTTTGTTGGCTTTAAAGGAGACATAAATGACTACATAAATGACTACTACTGAATTTCTTGTATTTTCTAAGTAGAGTTAAGAAGGTAGACTCAAGCCTAAATGTATCAGTAACTGTCTGGTGAATGAAAAACATCTCCAAATTTTTAAAGTTGCATAGAAGGGAGAAATCTAACCCCAGATTCTTTGGGAAACTTATCGTCAACGTACAGGATAGTAGTCATATGTTACTTTTTAATCAAGGCAGGAATGTTGGAAGATTTTGAATCATTTCTTTTTTTTCCCAACACACAGAGCCTCCCCAATGTGTACAAATTATTGCTTAATAATTTTTGCAGAGTCTCTGTACATATAGACCATTTCATTTAAAATTTTATTGTAAAACTTATGGCATCATGCAAGGTATAGTTATTTAGTAACTAATATTTAGATTTAAATCCTCAAGAGGAGACAATTTCTGGTCAATTTCTTTCTCACTAAAGCATAGCCCTTTGGGAATTATGATGCAAAATCTGACTTTTTCTTTTAAACCACATCGTCTGACATAACTTTCCTATGTACACATATGAATATACCACAGTGAATCTCACCATCCTGCACATTCACAAGAAATTAATTTTTAAAAAAGTAACTATGGGACAATGACAAAAAGATCAGTAGAAAGAAAGGAGTGTGTGTTGGGGAGGGGAGGGGAAGAAGAGGTGCTGGGGACTAAATCAGGACAAGGTATAGTCCATGGTGCTATAATTATGTCAAAATGGATTTTTCTGTCATGTACAACTAAACAGAACCAATAAATTAAATTAAATTAAATTAACCGTGTCATCATCTCGAGGGAAGCCTCCAAGCTACAGTGTTTCCCTGGGTCTCCAAGGGGAGCCCTGCCTGCCTTCTTCACCTCTCTGCTGCAGTTTTGCATCACAAATGATAACTTCCTCATGGGGTAAAAGGCACCCAAACACCCGGCTCATCCTCCTTCTCACCTTTTCTTCTCTGGGCTTGATAAATTGTCAGTGTCTCCTTGCTTTCCAGCACCCTCAAACAGCTTCTTCATCTTTATTGTCTAATTTTTCCCCATTACTTTTAGTGAGATAAATGGTCTGAAACAAGCAAGTCAGCCATTACTAGACTATTACTGTCAGACCTCTCTGAATTTAATGCAAATAATTTCCAGATTGTTCTAATTCAAGCTTAAGTATTTTATTCATAATTTTCGGTCTTACAAACTCTGAATATCCTGGGAGCACATTGTATACTAGCTATCAAGCTGTGCCATATAGCACAAAATGTTAAAAAATGACACAACCTCTCAAGAATGTTCAGCGACTTATTGTGAAACATTAAAATTAGCATTTAATTATAAGTAAATATGCTCCTTCATTGGGCAACATATATTCAGAGCGATTACATGTTCAATCTCTATTTGGGTAATATTTTTGCCCCTTGGCTCTATAGGACAGAATATTAGTAAGTGTGCAGCACAAATTGCCTATTCCTCAGGTATTCAAAAACCTCATGCCCACATTTCTAATCAACGAAGCTTCTCCCCCTGATCTTCAGTCACAGTGAATGTCTTCTACTGTATCATTGCATGCAGGTTTTGTATCACGTGGTCTCTATCGTGTGGGAATCAAGAAGAACTGTATGGCTTGGGAGTTAGCTTAGGCTTATGTTGATAAATCATTTTCATTTCTTCAATGTCATCAAGTCAGAAATTTTTTTTTCTTTTTAGGAAGATAGACATGGATAGAGTTTCAAAATAGAATCTAAATTGATTTCTATTTTGATGAACTTAAATTTCCCAAAAGTACAAGTAATTTTGAAAATCAGAGAGGAAGCTGTTCAAGTTCCATTTGAAATGATTGCATATGTCTATCTAGTGAAAGAGACAAGTGTAAATGATCAGATTATAGATTCATGGATTTAAAATGAAGGAGTTTTTAAAAATCATACAATAATGAGATAAAAGAATAAAGGAGGTATAACAATGGATATTATAATATTATCACTTTATCATATTATATCATTGTATATGATATAATATTAAATAAATGATGATATAATGGCTACAACAAAAGTGTCAAATAAGGGCTGGGATGTAGCTCAGTGGTAGAGCATCTTCCTTGCACATGTGAGGCCCCGGGCTGGATTCTGAGCACCACATAAAAATAAATAAATAAAGATTTAAAAAAAGAAAACTGTCAACTAAGTCATATGTTTTACTAGATTTCTGTCAACACTTAGATCTAATTCTATGTAATTAAATTATTTTACAAATCACACATACAATTTCTTATACACTTACACAGTGCTGCCCTTCATCCTTTGCAGATATTTTAGCAAGTTCCTTCAGGGAAAAAAAAATCTGTGGACTTTTTAAAAACTATTAGCTCTAAAAATAAGCCTCCCCTCTCTCTCTCTATCACTTAATAAACTCCACCAACCCTCACGGATATTTTTACCAGTTGCTCTCCTATTTAGTATTCAGCTTTGGGCTCACATATTCTGTAATAACTTCTACCTTTGGAGATAGGATGGTATCTTCTTCCTTCCATTAGCCATAAAAATCTGTGTGTATTCCTTGTAACTGTGGTGTGTGCACACGTGTGTAAGTATACATACGTCTGGAAGATAGAAAGGACTTATTGTTCTGTTTGACTCAAAGGCCTTAACTAGTTAATTAGTTTATACTTTTAAAAATATTGACACAATATCTACTAAAGCTGGCAGCATTTGACCAGACACTTAAATGGCAAGAGGTATTTGGACACCTAAGGATGTGGAGAGAAAAGTTGGTAGAAAGGACATGAAAATCATTACAAATGGGAAAGTAAAGAGTTCACTGTGGATGGAATAATCTACTAGTCCCTACTGCAGGGCCAATGTCCCTCTGGTTGAGGCCAGGCTCGAGGAACAAAGGAACAAGAGTAACTAATCCATTTGCCACTACTATTGCTCTAATACAAAGCCAACCTAGTGAGGAAAGTGAACTGAACACATTGAAAATCTGAGATTTATTCTATGGGACAATGTTCACATGAAAACCAGATGAGACAGCATGAGTAATAAAAACACCTGGTTTGATCCCTGCATTGACTGTGACCAACCACACTCAGAAGCTATCCTAAGCCCCATAGGTCCAGTTAACTATTTGAAATTTGATTCTTATTCTTTCTTTCATAATTTACTTTTTCCCCATGTGTCAAAACCTTCTAAAACCTCCCCCAGACCTTCTATAAAGGTTAAATAAATAGACTTTATGTCATTCTGGAAAAATTTTGCCGATTTACATTATTTTAACATGATTTCTTCTCTTACTGAATTGGTCTCTTCTCGTTTGAGTGAATAAAAAAGTTCAAGGTGCCTAGGCGACCTTTGGCTGGACTCTGGTGGTTATGCTCCTTGAAAAGCCATAGTGTTTTGGTTAACTCTAAATTTGTGGTTCCAAGAACATGAAATGTTTGCCATTCGGCTAGGTTCAATATCTACAGATACTTTTACCTTCTTCTAAGTTCACAGATTTATTTTCTGTTTAACTCATTCTCTCTGATCTCTCTCTTTCTTTCAATGCAATAGCGTGTGCATCTGTATGATCCCTTGGATAAATACTCCCATTCAAACCAAATGATATGTTAATAAAAAGGAAAAATAAGGTGAGGGTATGGATTAGGTGCCGAACCCAGAACTTATTAAATGGCTCAGAAACTGACCTTTTCAGCAAACAATAGGTTGTCCATGGACATAAATGAACTTTGAGATCGGCTCCTTCAGCACATGCTTTAAACACAACCGTTAGCTCTCAGGCAGGCCTTCTGCTGGCTGCACAGGACACAATGGGGGTCATCATTAGGAGACCTCTAAGACAGTGCAGGTGAGCAATTCGGAGAGCAGAGATTAAGGCAGTGACTGTCACCACGCATGGAGCAGGCAGATTTGAGATGCTAAAGAGCCAGAATTGATAGGATAAGAACCTAAGGAATGAGTCATAAGCAAAGGGACATCTAGACATGAGACCAGTGTTGAAGAACATCCACGTGTGGGGAAGGCAAACCACTTACAGAGTATAAATGCAAAGGCTTTCCTGTTTGAACTTTGGACTTGAGGAAGAATGAGGTGATGAGGAGTAGATTACTTCTTCTGACTGTGGGATGGACATTTTGTGGAAAGGCCAGAGCTAGAGAATAAGTCCATGTGTCATTTACATTGGGTGGTACACATGAACTTTAATGCCTTTTCAAAGAAAAACTACCAATTTGAAGTCCATAATTCCCTATATCCCCCCCTCTACCAACATGGTAGCTATTAGTAAACAGCCTATTGAAATATTCTTCCGAAGGTCACCTTAAGAAATTGTTACCCCAGAATAATTTGTTGCATGAAGTGGGATGTGTGGGGGAATATGTCAGAAAATCTATACAATCTCATTTGGATGAAGTTCTCTGCAGAATCTAAGTCTTTTGAGATGTCACACCATATATTGGGAAGAGCATCATTCAAGTTGCACAGGTAGAATTATCCTGGCTACAGTCCACGTAAACACGTCAGTCAGAGGCTCACCAGATCCTTATTAGACAGATTTTTGAACAAGTGGTTTTTAACTCTTTGATACAGCAGAGTCCAGTTGAATTGTGGAGCCTACTGTTACTTCAACTGCGACCGGTACCCTAGTTTACCTGCACCCCAACTAACCCATTAACTTCATTAGTTTGGAAGTGAGGTTCTCCAAGCCCCCTTGAACTCTTTGTCTTTCTGGGGGGATTGAAAACCATTCCTTCAAATACACTGTAGGCCTATTTATTTTTGTTGTCTCTTAATTGTTCTTATGGTAATGATAAGAATAACATTAGTCTGGATTGACTTTTAAAAAAAATACCTCAAATATTGTGAAACTACATGCACTATAAATATAATCCTAAACTTTCCACATACAAGATTTATCAACATAATATTTTCTGGATGTCTCTATAAAATTTATCTGTATTTCATTCTTTATATTATATTCTGATGGTTTCCTGGATATCATCCTTGTGTTTAAAAATTCATATATGTGTGTGTGTGTGTGTGTGTGTATATATATATATATATATATATATATATATATTGCAATGCATATAAATATCTTCTATAATATTTTATTGTTATTCAAACTCTATTTTCAGAGAGGATTTCTTTTAAAAAAAAAGTTGACAAAAATTGCCTAGTTTTGGCCAAGACTCTACTTATCCTTGGATACACACAAAGATTTCTGAATAATATTTAGTTTTCATCTATGTTTGCTATCTCTCTCTACCAGCCCAAGTTTTTGAAGCTAATAAGACCAAGAATGTAGGAGGATGAATTCCAATTTTCTTGAGACTCTGAATGCTCATAGATAGGGAAGGCACTGCATGCCGGGGTCCTGCACATGTTTCAAACCATCTGTTCTGTACGTTGTACTAGCATCAACTAAGCACTCATTTAATTTCATTTTGTTATTCCCTTCCTAAAATATTATGTAAATGTGCATAAAGTCCTTGGTTAAAAGTATATTTTCAAATATTTTACATGCATATAAGTACATAAAGTTTCTTGTGATAATTAAAGTTGTTCTCAAATTATTTTTGGTACCTAATGAAATTTAAATAAAAACAAACTTTAAATAAATTACTGCTTTCAAGTACTTTTTTATTTTGCACAGTCACCTAACTATCAACGATAAGTTGCCTAGGTATGTGATCACTCATTTGAAGTCCTTATCAACATGATGTTTCTTATAAAGGCTTTATAGGAATTATCTTTTCTCCTCTTTTTCCACAAAAAAAAAACATTACACCAGAGCCTCCTCCCCAGATCTGACCACCTTGTTGATTTAATTTGGTCTCAAGTTTACTCTTGTAGCAAAGTTCATCCCACCAAGTGGGTGACCAAAAATACTGTTTGTATTTTAATTAATAACTTTGCTTAATATGGACACATTGGAAAATTTTAGTTTTTGTATATATTTTTTATGTACAGTTACATCTTACATGGAGAGTAAGAGAGAATTTTGTCACCTGTTGTAAGTAGGGTTTTCCCAAAGGTTTAATATAGAGGAAATTCAGTCAAATGATTATGCATAAACTTCAGGTACCATAAGTTTCAGTCCCACCTAACACATACTGCCTGAGGATCTATAATGCTTCTCCAAGGCTGTGAGGGAACTGAAATAACTAAGATCTCTTTGGCACATTGGGACAAAAAAAGCACAGGCTTTTGAGTGCAGTGTTTGAAACTTAAAGTTTGACTTGATTATCTCATCAGTAAGGTGAGTCAGTAATGAGTGCCCCCTTTTTTTTCAAGATTCATTTTCCCCTCATTTCCTTCGGGTTTAGAGTTCTTTGAAGCCAAGGTTTGTCTTAGTATCTTTATCCCCAACTCAGCACCGGGTGTAACATCTAAAAATCACCCCACGTGGGAACAGGTTCAACAGATGCATAATGGAATGACTAGTGCTCTCGGGAAGGAGGCATTGATTCTTAGGGTGATGCCATTAAGGAAAGACTCCCAGAAAAGTTGAAAATCGAGCTTGACACGAAAGGGCATGTAGGGAAGGAAAAATGAAAGAAGATTCCAATCGTGCTTCTTCCATGAGCCACGTGTGCCTTCGTCTTAATCATAAGACAGCATCTTCTAGATGTAAACACAGATGAAGTATTTACTAATAGATACACTCAGAACAAATTTTCCCAAATGCCTCACATCTAGAAAGGATTTAGGCTTGATTAGCCTATGGAGAAGCACTTTCAGTATCTGATCGGCTGTCAGTAATGCCAGAATTAAAAGTAGCTGGACTTTAATTACTTAAAAGGGATCTCTGCTTCCTCTCTTTCCCTCATCTCTCCCACTTCAAGTCAATTGAAGCTAAAAAAAAAAAAAAAAAAAAAAAAGAGGTTTCCATGGGTCCCTGCGCCCTCTCGTGGAGATTCTGGTTAGGAGCATAAATACTGAAATCCCACTGGAAGTCAAGAAGCTGTACCTGCACCTGCACCAGAGCCTGACAGGTGATGCTCTCCTGGGCATGAAGGTAAAGTAGCCGCTGAACGTCTGAAATAATAGCTACGTAGTAAATGGGGAACTTGGATGCAACTAAGAGGAGTTAAATACTTTGTTTTTTGAAGTAGCAAAACCTTTGGCAAGTTACTTACTGGCCCTGAACACACTAGCCTCCTTTGGTAAATTTGGATATTTCTATATACCAGTAAGTCCACAAGGATACCTTAAGGAGAGCATAAATAAATGCATATTTAAGTGTTCCATCATCTAACTGAGCACAATGAATACATATGTTATTACTACATTTTATGGGGTATAGTTCAAATAAAAATATTTAAGTGTACTCATTCAGCAGAGTAACATTCTTATTCACAGAAATATCGATGACTTCTAGCATGGTGGGATCTAATATACAGTGAAAAAAATGCTACATTTTGTGTTATTTATACTGTAAAAAATAACAGACAAATTAAAATTAGTTCTTTATATTTGGTTATAACTAAATATTTTTTTCGTTCATCCTTCCCCATTTTCCTTCTCCTTCTCCTCTGCCTCCTCCTTTCCCTTCCTCTGCCCTCTCCCCCCCCCTTCTCCTAACTCCTTTTTTTTAACTTTTAAACTGCAACACTGAGGATAAAATCCAGGGCCTTTTGCAAGATAGGAAAGTGCTCTACCACTGAGCTACACCCCAACACAAATTTAACAGAGTTTATTGAGCAAAAAACAATTCATGAATTGGGTAGTATTCAGAACGGAGAGATGTTGGATATCTCCTCCCAGAAAAATGGGCAGGGAATATTTATAGATGGGAGAAGCAGGTAACTGTTAAGAACCTGATTGCTTACAGTTGGGCATGGCCTTCTCAGGGGATGGCTTGATGAGATTTTTGTGTGGACATGGTCTGAGCAGCTGGCAGCTTGTGATTGGATGAAGCTCAGAGCTGTGATTGTCTGAGACTCAGTGATTGGCTACAAGACCAGAGGGTGAAGTTAGGTGTAGTTTGTTTACATACTAATTTAGGTTTCAGTTCATCACCTACAAATCCCAGATACAAGGCAACTTGAGTCCAAATCTAATTTAATTTAGCATTACTTCTTTAACAAATATAGACCAACCGGGTAAAACGCCATCCTGATTCAGAAAGGAAACATTTATTCAGAAAAAAATGAATTATGAGAAGTGTATTCATTCATTCAGCAAGTAGTTAAAGAAAATACGTCTATGTGGGATATTAATTAGTCTTGGACGAGGGAAAACATTATTAAATAGTCTAGGAGGAGGGGAAATGGTGCATTTCCACATGGAGCTGACACCCTAGGAAATCAACATAAACTGTATAATTATATAAATTTAAAGACAGGGCTGCAGAATGTGAAATAAACAGATATGAAGATGTTTAATAAGGAACATTGCACTAGCTCAGGAAATTCAGAGAAAGTGTTGCTTCTGCTGAAACCTTTAGGGTTGACGAATATTTTATGTAGTATGAAGTATTAAGAGTGTATTTCCTTAGATTAGGTAGAGGGGAGGGGAGGGGAGGGGATATGGGGATAAGAAAGGTAGGAGGAGAAAACAGACATTATTACTGTATGTATACATGTGACTGCATGACCAATGTGATTCTACAACATGTGCACTCAGAAAAATGAGAAATTATATCCCATCTATGTGTGATATATCAAAGTGCCTTCTACTATCATGTGGAACTAATTAAAAGAAATTTTAGAAAAATGGTATATTTGGGAAAAAGGGGAGTAATAGAAAAAGCAGCATCTTAAGGGAAACAAGCACATTGAAGAACCGAAAAGGTCAGAAAGCAAGAGGAAATGACAGTTTTTAAAAGGCGGGAAGCTCAGTCCAGAGAAGACTTTTATCCCACCTTCTTAGAGTGGCTGTAGAATTAAGGAACTGGAAAATTAATGAACAGCACGAAATAATCATTCAGAACAACTTGCTCCAGTCTCCATATACAGACATACATGCATGCACATGTGCACTTCCTTATTTGTTCACTATGTATAACTAAATATTTAAAAATAAAATTGAGAATAGAATTCACTTTGATTTTTATTGATCGACCAAATTCTTAATCAGATGAATTGATAGTGCCAGTCAGATGCCCTATAGAAAATATTAATCAGCCCCACAAGACTCTCCCCTTTGCTGAGTCTTCTGGCTGATTCTCTTGTGTATAAAGCCTTGGACATGGCCAGCTGGGTTCCCAGGTGCCCACACCTTGCACATTCCCCTCCCCGTGAAGGTGAGCTGGATCTGGCCAGTGACATCTGCTGCTGCTGCTGCTACTTTTCCTTTTTTTTAACTTTTACCTTTTTAAAAAATTTTAATTTGCTCTTTTTAGTTATGCATGTGAGTAGAATGTATTTTGACATATCATACATACATGGAGTTCAACATCCCATTCTTGTGGTTGTACACAATGTGGTTACATTGCTCATGTATTCATACATAAACATAGAAAATTATGTTCCATCCATTCTGCTGTCTTTCCCATTCCAAACCCTCCCCACTTCCCCCTAGTACTCCCTGTCCAATCCGGTGAACCTCCACTCTCCCCGCCACCCATTGTGATTCAGCATCCACATATCAGAGACCACATTTTACCTTTGATTTTTTGGGATTGACTAATATCACTTAGCATGATATTCTCCAGTTCCATCCACTTACCAGCAAATGTCATAATTTCATTCTTCTTTATGGCTGAGTAATATTCAATTTTGTATATGTACCACAATTTCTTTATCCGTTCATCTATTGAAGGGTACCTAGGTTGGTTCCATAACTTAGCTATTGTGAATTGAGCTGCTATGAACATTGATGTGGCCACATCACTAGAGTATTTTGGTTTTAAGTCCTTTGGGTAAGGAGTGGGATAACTGAATCAAATGGGGGTTCATGTTTTCTGATGAAACTCTATACTGCTTTCCAGAGTGGTTTCACCAATTACATTCTGACCAGCAAGGTATAAGCATGCCTTTTTCTCCACATCCTTGGCAACATTTATTGTTACTTGTATTGCTGATAATTTCCATTCTCATTGGAATGAGATGAAATCTCAGTGTAATTTTAATTAGCATTTCTCTAATTACTGGTCGAGTTGAACACTTTTTCATGTGTTTGTTGACCGATCACATGTCTTCTTCTGTGAAATGTTTGCCCAGTTCCTTAACCCATTTATTGATTGGGTTATTTGGGTTTTTTGGTATTAAGTTTTTTGAGTTCTTTATATATCCTGGATATTAATGCTCACTCTGAGATGCAGGTGGCAAAGATTTTCTCCCATTCTGTAGGCTCTCTCTTCATGTTCTTGATTGTTTCTTTTGCTGTGAAGAAGCTTTCTAGTTTGATACCATCCCATTTATTAATTCTTGATTTTACTTCTTGCACTTTAGGAGTCTTTGGTTCCTAAGCCAACATGATGAAGAGAGCTCAACATATCTTTTCTTCTAGTAGGCACGGAGTCTCTGATCTAATGCCTAGATCACTGATCCACTTATAGTTGACTTTGTGCAGCGTGAGAAATAGAGGTTTAATTTTATTTTATTACATATGGATTTCTGGTTTTCCAAGCACCCTTTGTAGAAGAGGCTATCTTTTCTCCAGTGTATGTTTATGGAAACTTTGTCTAGTATGAGATAACTGTATTTAGGTGGGTTTGCCTTTGTGTCTTCTCTTCTGTTCTTCAAGTCTGTTTTGATGCCAATACCATGCCATTTTTGTTATTGCTCTGTAATATAATTAAAGGTCTGGTATTATGATGCCTTCTGCTTCACTTTTCTTGCTGAGGATTGCTTTCACTATTCTGGACCTCTTATTTTTCCAAATGTTTTAAAATCTGTGTAGCACTTTTGGTACTATAGCCATTTGGACAATATTAATTCTGTTTATCTAAGAACATGGGAAATTTTCCATCTTCTAAGATCTTCTTCAATTTCTTTCTTTAGTGTTCTGTCTTTTTCACTGTAGAGGTCTTTTACCTCCTTTGTTAGATTGATTCTCAAATATTTTATTTTCTTTGAGGCTATTGTGAATGGAATAGTTTTTCCAATTTCTCTTTCATTTGATTATCACCTATATATAGGAAAACAATTGCTTTATGGGTGTTAATTTTATATCCTGCTACATTGCTAAATTATTTATGAATTCTAGAAGTTTTCTGGTGGATTTTGGGGGGTCTTATAGAATCATGTCATCAGTAAATAGGCAGAGTTTGAGTTATTTTCTTTCTGTATCCTTTTTAGTTTCTTTTATTCTGTTTAATTGCACTGGCTAGAGTTTTCAGGACTATGTTAAATAGAAGTGGTAAAAGAGGACATCCCTGTTTTGTTCCAGTTTTTAAAGGAAATGTTTCAATTTCTTTCCATTTAGAATGATGCTGGCCTTGGGTTTAGCATAGATAACTTTTACAATGTGTGGTATGTTCCTATTATCCCTAGTTTTTCTAGTGTTTTGAACATGAATACATGATGGATGCTGTATTTTGTCAAATGTTTTTTTCTTCATCTGTTGAGATAATATATGATTCTTGTCTTTAAGTCTATGGATGTGATGAATTACATTTATTGACTTCCATATGTTGAACCAACTTTTCTTCCCTGGGATGAACCCCACTCCATCATGGTTCATTATCTTTTTCATATGATTTTGTATGTGATTTGCCAGTATTTAATACAAATTTTTGCATCTATGTTTATTTGGAATGTTTATCTGAAGCTGTCTTTCCTTGGAGTGTCTTTGTCTGGTTTTGGTATCAGGGTGACACTAGCTTCATAGAATGAGTTTGGAAGGGTTCCCTCATTTTCTTTTTCATGTAATAATTTGAGGAGGATAGATGTGATTTCTTCTTTGAAGGTCTGGTAGAAATCAGCTTAGAATCCATCTGGTCATGGGCTTCTCTTTCTTGGTAGGCTCTTGGTGTCATCTTCAATTTCACTGCTTAAAAATAATCTGTTTAAATTTTCTATGTCTTCCTGATTCAACTTGGGTAGGTAGTATGTCTCTAGAAACTTGTGGATGTCTTCAAGCTTTTCTATTTTATTAGAGTATAAAGTTTCAACATAGGTTCTTTTTATCATCTGTATTTCAGTAGTGTCCATTGTGTTATTTGCTTTTTCATCTCAAATTTTAGTAATTGGAACTTTCTCTTTGTTAGCTTGGCTAAAGGTCTATCAAATTTATTGACTTTTTTTCAAAGAACCAGCTTTTTGTTTTATCAATTTTTGGATTATTTCTTTTGTTTCAATTTCATTGACTTCAGTTCTGATTTTAACTATTTCCTATCTCCCACTGCTGTTGGTGTTGATTTGTTCTTCTTTTTCTAGGGATGTGAAATGTAATGTTAGGTCATTTATTTATTGACTTTTTCTTCTTTTAATGAATGAGCTCAACACAATGAACTTGCCTCTTAGCTTTAGCTTCATAGTATCTGACATTTTGATATGTAGTATTACTATTCTTATTTACCTCCAAGTATTTTTTTTAGCCCTGATTTCTTCTGCTATCCATTTGTCATTTACTAGCATATTATTTAGTCATATTATTTAGGCTCCAGGTCTTAGAATAGCTTCTATTTTTTATTTCATTACTAATTTCTAATTTTATTTCATAATGATCTGATAGGATATGAGGTATTACTTCTATTTTTTTTTATTTGCTAAGAGTTGCTCTGTGGCTTAAGATATGCTCTATTTTAGAGAAGGCTCCGTGTGCTACTGAGAGGACAATGGGTTCAGTCACTAATGAATGTATTATTCTATATGTCTGTTAAGGCTAAATTATTAATTGTATTTTTTAGTTCTGTAGCTTCTTTATTTGATTTTGTTTGGAAGCTCTATCCAGTGATGAGAAAGGTGTGTTAAAGTCACCCAGTATTATTGTTTTATGGTCTATTTGTTTCTTGAAATTGAGAAGGGTTTGTTTGATGTACATAGATGCTCCATTGATTGGGGCATAAATATTTATGATTGTTATGTCTTGCTGATGTACAATTCCCTTAAGCAGTATGAAATGTCCTTCTTGTCTCTTCTGATTAACTTTGGCTTAAAATCTACCTCATCTGATAAGAAGATAAAAACCCCTGATTGTTTACAAAATCCATCTGAATGGTATGTTTTTTCCCCATCCTTTTACTTTAAATCTGTGAATATCTTTGCATATAAGGTGAGTCTCTTGGAGACAGCATATTGTAACTTTGTAGTCCAATCTTCCAGTCTATGTCATTTCACGGATTAGTTTAAGGCCATTTACATTCAATGTTATTATTAAGGTATTATTTTTATCCCCTGTACTTTGAATATTTCTGGTTTATAATTTGAATTAGCTTTTACATTGATTCACTGTTCTTTTACTGTAGTTACTTCCTTTGTTGGTTTTCATTTTTATTTTTAATTTCTTCTTCATAAAATATTGAGTGTGTTTTGTAGTGCAGGCTTTCTGGTTGTGAATTCTTTTAACTTTGTTTATCATGAAAGGTTTTTATTTCATCATTAATTCTGAAGCTGGGTATCGTATTCTTTGTTGGCAATCCATTTTCTTTCAGCTTAGTTATGTATTATTTCAAGACCTCCTAACTTTGAGGGTGTGGATTGAGAGATTACCTGAGATCCAGGTTATATTTCCCTCTAAATGTTACCTGTCATTTTTCTTTAGCACTCCTTAAAATTCTATACTTATTCTGTATGTTATGCATTTTTATAATAAAGTGCTTTGGTGTCATCTGTTGTAAGTTTGCATAGTTTTGATCCTGTAAGCCACCTGTATTTGACTTTCTCTTTCATTCTTTAGGAAATTTTCTTTGGGAAATTTTCTGATATGATTTCATTAAAAAGATTGTGTATTCCTTTTGTTTATCGATGTGAGCCTTCATCTATTCCAATAAATCTTAAATTCAGTCTTTTCTGGTTACCCCATAATTCTTGGAAGTTCCACTCATGGTCTCTTAACATCTTTTCTCCATGGTCAATTTTGTTTTCAAGATTATATAGTTTATTTTTTTCTCCCTGGAATTCTGACTTCCAAGTGATCTAGTCTGTAGGTGATGCTTTCAATTGAATTTTTAATTTGGTTTATTGATTTCTTCAGCTTAAGGACTTGTGCTTATTTTTTTTAGCTACTCTACCTCTTTATTGAAGTGATATTTGACTTCCTACATTTTCTCTCTGATTTAATTTCTTATACTGTCCTTTATTTCACAGATCAGTTTAACTGTGTATATTCTAAACTCTTTCTCTGACATTTCTTCCACTGTGGTGTCAACGAATTCTGTTATTGGAGTATCTTGGTTTATTTGGGGTGATTTGTTCCCTTGCTTTTTATGTTGTTTGTGTGTCTACCCACCTACCAGTATGGATCTGAGGCAGTAAGGTTTCTACCCTGTGGATTTATAATATCTCTGAAGTTTCCAGCACTCACTTTCTGAGAAGCTGCCCATCTGCTTTCTTGGTTTTACACCACGGAACAGTCAGAAAGGCAACCTCCTCTACTGTGCCACCTTGAAAACCCTTCTGTGACATGTTTCTAACAATCAGATTTTGCAAAAGAGATGGAATGTCACTTTTGTAATTAGATTAAAAAAGACTGTGTCTTCCTGGATCTCAGTGCTGACTCTGGTGAAAGAGACAACTTGCCAAGGAATAGATGACAACTTCTGGCCAATGAATAGTGGGATGTGAGGACCTCAGTCTCACAGCACTGAGGGAGCTGAATGCTGTAGTGAATGCTGAGTGATCCTGGATGCAGTCCCAGCCCGCTGTAAAGCCCAGATGAGTCTGGCCTCAGTTAACATCTCAGTTGCTATTTTGTGAGTACTTGTGAGAATTGCCCAATTTGCCTGGGATTAAGAGGTTTTCTCTAATGTGAGATTTCTGGTTTCAAAACCAGGGAAATCCCAGGGAAACCAGAAAGAGTTGGGGACCCCACTTGTGAAAGTGTGAGACAATGATCATGTGTTGTGTTAAACTGTTAAACTGGAGGAGCGATGCAGTGATAGAAAACTGATATATATATATATATATATATATATATATATATATTCAAGACTCAAATAGGAAATCAAATGTTACATGAAGATTTCTGATTCTCAAAGGTGAGCATAGGTCTTCAAATCCTCCGTAGCATCCTGTATTTACCCCTGTGAGAGCACTGAATACCATCTCATAAGTTTTTGCTTTTGTTATGTTATGTAGTTTGTGATCACCCTGGTAGTTGAAACCATACTTACTTTCCAAGAGAATCTTTGTAAGGCTGCCTTTAGCAGATTTTAAACCAGTGTTTGTGTACCTGCAGCCTGGCTGACCTGGACTCTTTTGCAAAACAGAAAAGATGGTATTACCCTCCAGTAAGACAATGTTTAATAGGAGTAACAATGTTGTAGCTCAATTAAATTTTCAGCTTCTAAGAGTTATCCCAAGATGCCTTCTATCTCTTTCATGATTGTAAAACAAATAAATTTTAAATTTTCCTATAAGTCAAAATTAAAGCCTAAATTGTCCACTATATGTTTAATAGAACATGATTAAGAGGTAAAATTATTTTGATTTTTGTAGTAAAAGGTATTTTAGAATGAAATTAAAACAGCATAAAATCAAGTACGTTTAAGTAGTTTTTCTGATCTCATTCACACAAAAATAACCTCAAACTCATTTAATTAAAGTTTTAATTTTATTAAGAAGTGGGATTACAAGATGCAGTGGTGCCCACCTGTAATTCCAGGAACTCAGCAGGTTGATGCATGAGAATTTCAAGTTTAAAGCCAGACTGAGCAACTTAGTGAAGCCCTAAGCAGCTTAGCAAGACACTGTTGGGGTCTAAATAAATAAACAAGGGCTGGTAATGTGGCTCAGTGGTTGTCTGCCCTTAGGTTCAATCCCTGGGTCAAAAAAAAGGGGGGGGGGATAGGAAATTTGTATCTTATTGATTTACTGAAGGAAGAAACTTGAGCAAGTTGTAAAACTTTGCAAAAAGTCTAACTATGTCTATCTTTAATAAATAGACTTGCTTAGATGTGAAAACAGAGTTTGTGGCAGATGATACTAAGTCCTATGAGCTTAGTTAACAGAAAGACCTGGTTGTTAGGCCAGTCTTGAACTGAGTCTCTGCAACTCACTTCCATTTGATTATACTACGGCTGTAGTTTGATTTCCAGACAGTTGCCCTTCAGATCTGTACATATAATCAAGTTTTAATAAAAACACAAAGACAGCTACAGAAATGCATTGGTCCCGAAGAAAAACACATTTAAAACTTTATTCTTTATTTCTCTTAAGCAATCTCTCATTTAACCTGAATCAATCATTATGAACTCTCCAAGAATTCTCTAATTGGAAAATACACCTTTCCACTTGTTAAACAAAGGCTTTTGAACCAAGTTCATTAATTAAGAACTCTGCCTACCCACAAATTCAATCTCTAGGTTATCAGAATTTTTATTGATGGAGTGGTTTTTGGCTTTACTTGGTTCATTGAGTTTTCTTCTACTATTTTTCATTGAAAGAAGGTATAAAAAGAAAGGTATTACTAATAATGTAAATAAAAAACAAAAGTGTTATTAGTGACTGACAGCCATGAGCAGTTTAAAGAATCTGGCATTACATAGGAATGAAGTAAATATAGGAAAAGAGGATGAAAATATGTCTTTCTCAGTGAATTTCAGGGAGGCAGTTACTGCACACATTTAGTGAGATCTTCCCTGCAATGAGTTGTCTATAAAAAACAGAATAAACCTCTTAGGAGGACTAGAGCATAAAATAAAAAGAATATTCAACTCTTCTGCTGAATTAAAAGAGCCAAATATAATAGTATTCTTTTATTATACTTAAGATGCTACATTCAATCTTGCATTGAAAAATGGGAGTTTGGCTAATAGTGTAAATACTTTAATGAGTTTTGGAATAATGCAAGTGCTGCCACATGCAAAATAAGAATTTATTTTATTGTTTGTAAAATAATAGTGTTTCTATTTCTTAATTGAAACATTGCATGATGCAGTGCATTTTACTGTGAGGAGCTTCTGGCCCTTTTAATTTGTCTACAGAATTTTCTATCTTTACTTTATGCAATCTATGAGAAGTACCAGGAAATTGACAATAAATGAAGCTATGAAATGTGTTCATTTCTTCAAAGGCTGTATGCAATTCTGCTTCTGGATTAGTTCTTGGGTCAACTAGAGCTTGTGTTAGAATGGACTATATTTTATTGCCTGAGTCAGAAAACATTTGTTCTAGGGTATCTCCTATTCAATTAGCAGTTAGTCATCAATGATAATATGTATGTAATAATGTGATGGATTGAGAAACCTAGAAATTTAATCTCTAAAACAGACTTTATTATATATTCTAAGCCTTGTGATTCTCTATCATAAAGCAAATTAAATTTGGGAACTTTCAACAACATTCATATTGAGCAGTTTTTGCCCAAAGCACATTAGTTAGGACTGAACCTTACCCATTTTTACCTTCCCACCCATCTATGTTTTGTATTTAATGTGACTTTAATTATATATTCTTGAACTGAATCTGTTAGTCAAAGGGCAATAATTTCTAAAACTATGAGTTAATTTATATTTATTTATACTTTTTCTTAAGAAGTATAAATTTTTATAAAATTAAAAAAAAAACAGTATAAACATTAAAATCTGTGATCAACATAAGACTTTTACAAGAGATTGGGTTCCTGCTAAGAAAGCCAAGGTATTTAAATTGCAGACACGTTTGTGAAACATTCACACAATATTATTAGTTTATGTTGCTAATGTGGAAAATAAATACCATGATTAGGAAAAGACACATCAGTTCTGACAATGGTGATGTCAAAAGGAAAGGTTCCTGTCACTTTTCTCTTGAGTATCCAGCTGCAGCTGAATTAAGTTTGTGCACGCTGAATGTTCTGCTTTTTGAATTCCACATGAAGAAAAGCAAATCCTTACTTGTTAGTCAGAAACTAAACCAATCTAGCCCATAGCACAAGGGCTAGTTTAAAGAGTCTTGCTTCAGAGAATTTTTTTTTGTAATTATGACATCTGGGATGCTTGTGTGGTATAACCCTCTACTCTTTATTACCATTCATTTCAGTTCCTTGTTGTACCCATCTACTAGGAAATGCATTGTTTAAATTTGGGTAGGCATGACATCTTGGTAGCTTGTTTACAATGCAGATCTCTGATTCACAGTCCTGGAAAACTTTAACAGAAAAGGGTAATACAAAAAAATCTCTGTAGCCAGTAAAAGCATGTAACTATCTTATCAAATATAACCATAATCTTTTATTTAATACAAATATTATTTTCCCATTTTTTTCAAATGTTCTCAGAGGACTTTGTTTTCCTACCTCAGGCAAAAATTTTAATGTATTTTTATACTGTTTTTAAAGTTTTGTGACATTGCAAAACATCTTGGAAAAACTAAAAGCAAACAAACAAAAATGTGGACTATAGTTAGTCATTGTAATTTAGTTTATGTACTATACAAATTCTTTCCTAAATATATCTAAGGCATTCTGTTTTATGACCATAATTATCTCATTGTATTTAATTTAATTCTGGAACGTTATATGGATTTCATTCTTATAACATTCATTCTTATAACATTTCACATCTTTTAAGACTTTATTTCTACATGCATCTATTCTTTTCATTCATTCCTATGTGGTTTAATAGGGTTTCAAATCAAATTTTTCAGCAAAGCTATATGTACAATTATGTATTTGAAAATGTCTTTTTCCTTCCTTTATTTATTAACAACATATGATGGAATACAAAATTTTGAGGCAGCATAGTTTACTGCCTTTAACAATATTTCTTTTCTTGCATTGTTTCACTAGTTAAGAGCAATTCTGAAGTCATTTATCTTTCTCCTTTTAAATGAACTGCAAGATTTCTTCAAGTGTGAAATTTGGCACTTTCACTACACAGTGGGATTGACTACTCATGATAAATAATGTTGTAGTTGTTAATTTCATTTTCCTGGAGCCAGAGACACCTACGCATACATCCCTCTTGGTTTCCAGTTACCTTTTCTTTCATATGCGGTAGTGTCTTTAGCATTTCAGTTGACACTTGTCCATTCACATCAGCTATCTCTGTGTAGGGACACCACAGTCTGTCCTCCATTTCCCTCATATTTTCCTCTGATTATTTCAGTCACTTTGTGCATCACCTTTACAATTGATGTGGTTCTCATAAGTCCCTACTCTGCGTTATTGCTTTACCTTTATTCCAGGTATGAAAGCCATTTCTCTTTTGACAAAAAGGATCTCATTGGTTAGGATGAGGCCAAACATTTGCTCATAGCAGTCACAGAACCAGGTGTGTAGCTACAGATAAAACTGGTACATACAATGTAGCAGTGTTCAGCAATAGCATTAACTTTACATTAAGTTACATGCTTAGCTTCACTACATCTTTTTCTTCCCATTTATTTTTAATAAAATATTTTATTATATTCATGTTATTTTAAAATTGTCCTAAATGGTAAAGTACTTATATTTTAAATCAAGCCTATATTCCCTTAAGCATATATATATATATATATATATATATATATATATATATATATATATATTTCTTTTTTATTCTGAAGTTTCTTAGTGCTTTGGTTTATTTGTTTAAAGAGAAAATCAGTGTTATTCACTAACCCCTTGTTTCTCATTTGTGAGAGAACATGTCTGTCTGTGATATTCGTACATTTGTAAAATTTATTTTGGGTGGGAATCATCATTTTGCATATCTTTTGCTTTTCTATTTGATGCACAGCAATACAATAATGGTGGAACCTCCATGGATTCCCTCACTAGTTACATGAACTGTGCAAAATCTTAGTCTTTGACATTGAGCTCCAAGGTTGAATGTGAATTTTTATGCCCTTTTTAGCACTTGCACTAAATGAGAGGAAGGTGACTCTGGACATTCGCAGCCCCAAACTTGTCTCCCTGTGCTCCTAGCACAGGCTGCATGTATGCTCCCTCTGGTAATGGAAACACACCTCCCTTTCTTAATGAGGTCCCATGTGCATTGCTTGTAGAAACCTTGGATTCCACAGTGAGGAGTCAGTTTTATGGGCTAGAATGCTATTCTGTACGTATGACTGATTTTTATCTGCAGCTACAAACCTGGTTCCATGCCTGGTGTGGGCAAATCTCTGTTTAGGCCCTTCCTATCTAATGAGATCATTTTTGCAGAAAGAGAAATGGTTTCTATCCATGGAATTGTGCTTTCAGTCCTGTTTTCATTATCTTACACCATGAAGGATATGGACCTTCAGTTATGTCTCTAAATTCAAATTCTCAATGGAAGGTACATAATTAAGATGCTTATGGACTTCTGCCTCTGTTCACAATGATGCATAAAACTCATGTCCCTCTTTTTCTTTCCCAAATGATAGTGCATCTTGATATCACTCTTCAAAGACTATGATATGCATCTCTGGCTACCTCCATTTTAATGTAGATGATGTTTTGTTTTCTAAGCTTTTTTTTTCTATTGTTGTATGTTTATGCACATATATTTAAGAGAAAACTTGATAAATTTGAACCTAAGGCCACATCTATGTCAGAATTTCTAAAAGCAAAGCTAACTTTTCCCAAAAAATAAAATTAAATAAAAAACACAAGACAGCTAGTTGCAAAGTACTTTGTGAAAGTCTTTAGTTTTATTTACAGCATTATTGAATACGTAAAACATATCAAATGCTGTGTAAGCATATTTATTGGTTATAGATTATTTACCCCTCATAACAATCCTGTGAATGATGTATCATTAGTCATAGTTTATGCATAGTCATATTTTATATATAAATATGAAATAACTGATGTTAAGGAAAATAAAATAATGTAAGTTCATTAAGGTTATATTGTAGTAACTGGGGAAGATAGAATTAAAGCCTATATATTGTTTTTATAATATCTCTATTTTTTCTACATTATAGATTATTCATCTTCAAGTAACTTAATCCAACCCATTCTAACAGTGAAGCAATAAAGATATAAAACAATGTACATTATATAATATAATACATAGACTAGCAAAACTATGGTATTTGCCTGTGTTTCATATTTATATTTAGAAGAAAATTTTACATTATGCTACAAACTGTAGTTAAAATGGATCAAAGTTTTAAGAAAGACCTACTAAGCTACTATAAACTAAATATTTAAAGCTCTTTTATAACATTTACTTGAGAATTTATTTTAGATTAGTAAACATATCTGACATTAAAATCCTTCCTGCTTACAAATAATAATGATATACAGTATACTAAAACAATAATGTACACAATATTATTAATGGTTGATTAGTAGTTTGAAAAGCCTTTAGTTCAAGAGAGATTTTTTTTTTTCATTTTTGGCTGGTGACAATTTATTACTCTTTTCTAAAAAATGATATCAATTTGGTAAAAAAAATAATATAAGCATCATGCATTCATCTGTTAGATTCCAAATGGACTCCACTGTACCTCAGGGATAAGATGGATGATCTGTATATAAAATCTCTAAGGACCACCATGACACAGAGAAGTAATTGAACATATCAGAGGAATTAGGGGGATAGAATTGATCCAGGTTCTACTATACTGTAAATTCTAGGTGACTGCAAGATGGCAACATGAACCATCTGCTCTAAAATTTTTTAAGTTAGTGTTATATAAAAAATGAACAGAATTCTATGAGGTGATATCCTAGATTCTTATGTTCCTTTTTATTGGTGGCTTAAATTATATTTGATCTAAGTTTTGATTCTGAAAATAAAGTTAGAAGGAGGTTCAGATAATATATATGCAGTTAATTCATTCTCAAGGTCAGAAAACTGATGCATGAAGTAGGAAAACATCTTGTTCTAGATTTGTGCCTAAAATTTCACTTTTCTTGATGGATAAATATTTTAATAAAGGAGCCAGGCATGGTAGTTCACCTATAATCTCAGGTATTAGGAAGGCTAAAGCAAGAGGATCACAGGTTTGAGGACATTCTGGAAAATGTCTCAAACAAACAACAAAAAAAATGTAAAATAAAAAGGGTCTGGGGATATTGTTGAATGGCAATGCATTTCCTGAGCAGGCATGAGGCCCTGGGTTCAATCCTCAAACTGAAAAAAAAACTCACTTTGTGGAACAATAAAAATCAGTGGAAAGCCTCACTGTGTGAGAGCCAGATGCTGTTGAACCATGTGAGAAGTTTGGTTGAATAGCAATGTGTACAGAAATCACACTCAAACCTTTGACTCTGCTACTCCTGCAGGCATACTGCTACTCCAGCAACAGTACATGTAATTTCTGAGCAAATTCTGAACAAATACTATTCCAGGCTACCTGTATACATTAACACATTAATACTTGGAAAACATTTTTTTTTATTATTAATATCTGAATAAAATGTGTTTCAAAGGGGATTCATCATTCAGAATAGATCATGCCACCAGTGGGAGAAAGTAAGTCCTGGTAATTCTGAGGCTGCGTCATGAGGCCGAGTTCCAAGATATCCTAAGATGACCCTCCTCTGGTGTACACGCCTGTATGATCTCCATTCCCACCTCCCCCATATGCACAGGTCAGGTGTAGATGATGGATATGGTTCCTGTGATTGGTCATATCATATGACAATGACACAGAGATTTTTAGATGTCCACTAAGGTCCCAAACAAGTGGTTTTTAAATTAACTACAAGAGATTTTACCATGGAGATCCTCCCTTAAGCAGGTGAAAGTCCTAGAGAGGTGCTAGACCCCTTTTGAATTGAAACCATTCTCCTGGTGTCTTTCAAAGAAGCATCTGCCATGCAGTGGGCTCAGTGGAGAAGGATAGCCTGCAAGAGAGAAAAACCTTGTCAGATTAATTCTTCTAACAACCTGGGCACTCTTGGAAGACAACCCTGAGCTCCACTTGAAAACTCAGCCAGGCAACTAGACTGCTGCTCTCTGAGGCTGAGCAGTGAGCCCAGTAACAGAGAACAAACCGGTGTTGTCTTAGGGATGTGACTGGGCATTGCTCCTATTGTGACATCCAGGATCCCACTCCATCCCAGGGCCACTGTCCATGAATGAGCCAGCCAAAGCATAGCAAGGAGCTTCTGAGCTGTTTTCCAGGGCCGACCTCACAGTCAGCAGCACTGCCCATGGAATAGCTTTCTTTTCCATGCAGAATTTCCATGTCTTCTCTGTGACTGCAAAACATGGTGGTCCAGTCCGTTCTATTCAGTCTTTAACATACCTGGTGGACCATGCACCCTCCTTCCCTCACCCTCCTAGTCTCTGTCACCCACCATTACACTCTCTACCTCTATGATTTATTTATTTATTATTATTTTAATTATTTTAGATTCCACCTAGGAGAGAGGTAAGATGGTACTTGTCTTTCCATGGAAAGTTTATTTTCAATTAAAGTCATTTCCGGTCCCATCCATGTTGTAGCAAACGACAGGATTTGTTCTGCTTTGTGGGTAAGTAGGATTTTATTCTTTTTCTGTAGCACATATTCTTTATCTGCTCACCAGCTGATGTGAACTTTGGTTGTTTCCATATCATGGTTATTGTGAACAGAGCTGCCGTGGGCATGGAGTTTGGGTGTGTCTCTGGTGTATGCAATCCTTTCCTCTGGATATATTTCCAGTACTGAGATTGCTGGATCATAATGGAGTTCTATTTTTAGCTTTTTAAGGAAGCACCATACTGTTTTCCATAATTGCAGTACTAACTTATATGTACATCAGGGTAGATATAGTGAAAGTTAATGAGTCATATTCCGAAAATATCTGAATAGAGTGGACATTCCCTGCTCTCATCACAGTAAGGATAACTAGGTGAGGTCAGGCATTTGTTAATGAATTGGATTTAACCATTCCACAGAGTACATATACTTCAAAACATCATCTTGTACATGATACATCACACAATCTTAGCTCTCAATTAAAAAAAATAAATTTTTTTAAAAATATATCTGTATATAACATTTAGCAAGAACAAAAACAAAAAGAAGGGGAAAGCAAAGAAGCCTCCTGCAGCTCTAGCTGCCCTGGCTGGTGCCTCCACCACCCCTGAATTTCCTCAGCTTTCAGACAAGAGCTAAGAGGGTATGTTAGCAATCACTCTTGTGACCCTGAAACGTGTACATTAAACACCCAATGTGTGTTTCTGTACAAAGTGTCTATGCAGAATCTTTGGTAAAGAAAAATGAAAGTCAAAAAAAATCACCAGTGAGTCCTGTGCGTCAATTCAATATGCTACTGAAAAATTGTAGGATTGAAAGAGATAGGTTATGTACTTGTTCTATGGATGCTTATAAAGTGTTTCAGAAAATTCTTCTATTGGAGGCACTACCGCTACCAACTGCCCACTGTTTTCCATCAGTAAGTACATAAAAATTTAGCACAAGTGTCTCTCCCTTTGATGTCTAAGGCTTTAGAATGCACTGGTGGCTAAAAGGTCAGGAGCCTCAATCTAAATGGTGCTTATATGTCTCCTGGGGGAAGTGACTGATAAATTCTTACAAAATCAAAAGGCCTGTTTTGCAGTACTATGTGGATGGACTGGCCATATGGAATCCTTCTGGCCATCAAAGAAACACTGTTGTCTCTTACAAATACAGTGATGTCACGTTTGTAACCAAGTCACCACTATACACTGTAACTCTTCCCTAGGGCTGGGAATTGCCTTGTGGAGAAAGGGGCCATATTACATGGTGCTTGGTCCTAGCTGCTACTCGTGGATTGACCACATTTGATGTTTGTCCCTTCTCAGTTCCCAATGGTACCTGACCATTGAGGCTACTTTGTAGGTCATAGTGTTGTTGGTCAATGAACTGGATGCACCACTGTGACATTTAAAATAAAGTATATCATATATTATTGGGTTTGTATTCTATACATTATACACGAAATAGTTGCATATGACACAACTCAATATAAACTATGTTCTGTTCTCAAGAAATCTGACAGTAAAATATAGTTAAAATTTTAAAAATTGAAAGGAGATTTATCCTGCAAACACTAATTGAAAGAACCGTAGAGTAGTTATGTTGATAACAGATAAGATACTTTATAGTAAGGTATTTATGCAGAGATGAAAGGAGGCATGGAATAAAGATAAGATGATCACTTTATCAGGGGCACAAATATTTCATTTAAGCATGCAACTGACAGCAGTATCTTCAAAATACAATACACAAACAAACATTTATTGTTACGTGTATTCTTGGTCATTGCCATTCTGACTGAAATGAGAGAAAGTCTCAATGTAATTTTGACTTGCATTTCCCTGATTGCTAGCGATGTTGAATATTTTTTTTCATGTGTTTGTTGAACATTTGTATTTCTTCTTTCGAGAGGTGTCTGTTTAATTCTTTTGTTCATTTATTTATGAGTTTTTTTATTAAGTTTTTTGAGTCCTTTGTATACCTGGGTATTAATGCCCCATATGAGGAGAAGTTGGCAAAGATTTTCTTCCATTCCATAGGCTGTCTTCATGCACTTATTTTCTTTGTTGTAAAGAGGGTTTTTAAATTGATGCCATCCAACTTATTGATTTCCCAGGTCATTTCTTGAGGCAAGCATTATCCTATACAAAAAAAAAAATATTTAAGAAAAATACAAGACAAACCTCTCATCATCATGCACAACAATGCTTAAAAAAATGTTAGGGAGCAGGAGAAAAAAGAAGGAAAGAGACCATTACACATACAAGAAGAAAAACTAGGTGAATTCCTCTACCAACTAGGAGTGGAAAAACCCTTCTTACTGTGATTCAAAATCAAGATCTAGTAAAATCAAAGTCTGATAAATTTAAATAAGTAAAAACAAACAAAAGACTTACTGATGCAAATTATAATTGAAACAAAAGGTCAAAAACAAGCTGTGTGTAAATATTTGCAAAGTATACAAAAGACAGAGTGTTAATCTCCCTAATATGTAAGTACCTCATGAAATAAACATGAAGGATACACAAATGATTTGTAAACAAATAGGATATTCACCTTTGCATATATTAAATTATCATGAATTAAAACTACACTGCAATATAATTTTTCTTTTATTTTGTATTATTTCTTATTTATTTTTATTACTTATAAAATTGGCAAAAATTCACAAAGTGTATAAGATATTTTGTTGACATGTACAAAATAAAAATGGAATTTATGTGCTAATATGGAGAAATTTCACATTATTTGGAAATATTATTTATACATTTAACTCAACATGCAATTTAAACTTATAAGAATTTACTTAAAAACAAATCTTTCAAAGTAAAAATAATGTATGGACAAGGTTATTAATTGTATATAAGTTAAAGTAGAAAATTGTTAGGGATGATGGTTCATAGGGTATGGGTTGAATAAATATGGTCTGGTCCACTTAAGCACTTAAACATTTCATTTGAAATTTAACTATGCAACTCACCACAGTACAGAATAAGGAATAATAAAAGCATATGATAATCTCAATTGAAGTAGACCAATCCATTTGACAAATTATCCCACTCCCCTGCCCCAAATTTTGCTTAGATATTAAGACTGGAGGTATCACGCACACCATAAAGTATGGACAGGTTAGTTTATTGCTCACAGAAAGAGGCTGTCTGCAGCAGCAGTTCAATCCTAGGTACATCCAATGGTGGATTGAGAGGACAAGCAAAGGAGGCTAGTTTAGGGTTTGTGATGGGATTGAGGATGAGAGGCGCAGGGCTGCAGCCAACACTGAAAAATGGAGTCTGAATCTTTATTACACAGGTGGCTTTTAAGAAAAAGCTATAGATCATGCTCCAGCCCTTTTAGTTTTTATTTTTGAGGCAGGGTCTCACTAAGTTTTTTAGGAATTTGCTGAATTGCTGAGGCCTTGAATTTACCATCTTCCTGTCTCAACCTCCCAAGCTTCTGGGATTATAAGAGGGTGCCACCACACCAGGTGGATAACAATAAATAATCTTATCATGAGCTCCTGGACAAGATAAGAATAGCTGCTCAAACCACCTCCATGCAACACTATATTTGAGGTCCTGGCCAGTGAAATAAAAATAAAGATGTAAAAGCTGAAAACAAACACTTAAAATTATTTTATTCATGGGTGAAGTGCTTATTTATCTAGAAATGTTAAAAAAAATCTACAAAAGTTAGAGCAAATTAATAGAACTAATAAATAAATTTAGCAAGTTTACAGCTAAATATAACATCAATGAACACAAATTGATTATATCATATATATATACACATATATACATACATATACCCAATTGACAGTAAACAAGTAGAAAATGATATGTAAAATAGAATTTACAAAATGTGTATGCAAATATATATATATATTTGATTTGCATATATTTGCATATATGTGCATACACATATCCATATAATAATTAGGAACAAATTTATCATCTATATCTCTACTCTAAAACCTACAAAAATTGTTTAAAAATTAAAACCTAAATCAATTGAACTACACACTATATCCATTAAGTAGAAGACTCAAAATTGATAGTTTGTCAATGTAGACACAGATGATTGGTATGAGAAGATATTCAGAAATAAACTTACAGACAGTAATTTAATGAATTTTTAAAAATCAAGGCTAGAAGTACAAAATAATATAAAGGGTAGAAGTACAAAAACTGTGGACATTCAAATAAAATACAAGTAATGCAATTCCACACACACACTCAGAAACACACACATATACTGTAAATTGAATGTATTAAAAATCACTTACTAAATAAACAAACACCAAATATCAGAGACCATATTAAAGAACTGAAATTCTTTTGCATTAGAGGTGAGAGAGGGAAAGGGTTTCAGACATTGGAAAAGCTTTCTATTTGTCTGTACTCAGGAAAAGTCATTTCCCAAAAATATTTTTCTAGACAATTTATGGTCTCTGTATAATAAACCCACACTGGAAACGGCTAAAATGTTCATCAACAAGGAGATTATATGTACATTTTTGCAATGTTTATAATAGGTAACACTAGCCAGCAATTAAAAAATAAAAATAAAGGAAATACTAATATATTTTAGTAATTTAGTATAATAAACAAAGAAGCCAAAGTAATTTGAAATTTATAGACAAGGTGTCTAATCAAAGCCTCAAAATACTCTTAGGCAAAAAAGATTTGTTGCGAGTTAATAGTACTAAAAACTATCTAAAATTTTGTTTAACTATTTGAAATTTCATCGTAGGGATGTATCCCATGGGAAAGACACCTGGCTGGAAAGGGAGGACCCAACCTCCAGCCCCTTGCATCCAGATGAGTCCATGCGCTAGATATGGAGATGGTTCTCACGAATATTAAGGCCACAAGACTTAGTGATTTCAGGTGTTTTCTTCAGTTAAGGTTATCACATGTAAAGTTTATCTTAAGTCCAAATATAAGGCGTGGAATTTCACATCCTATGCTCAGTTCTTTAATCAACCTGATTCAGAGTTAGACAAGGAAGAACAGGTAAGAGGGAACAGGATAAAAGTGTGCTAAAGATACATTCCCTAGATCATTTACATTTTGATACCTAAATGAAGTTGTCTAAGTAAGCATAACCTTTGATTTAGTCTCGGTCATCCTGAACTGTACTCTCTCTGAATCTCTACCCTGGACTGCAAATTTTATAATGTCTACATTTCAGAGATATTTTGCAAGCCTTTGACTGAATGAGGAACCACTTATCTAAGGTCAAGGGTAGTGTCAGCTTCTTGATGTATATTTGTGAACAAAAATGGCTTAAATATTATTTTACACTTACCTAACTAAATACAAGTTACCTGGGCTAGATTTTAGGCAGGTTATTGTGACTTTGACACACTTTAATAAACTATTATCATACTTGATAGCTAAATTCAAACATTTAATCAGAGGTCATACTTGATTTTCATTTTAATCGAACAACTAGCTTGGTTTCTCATGTTTAATCTCAGTTGTATGTATGTACTCAAATTACTCTGTGCTCTTCTCTGATGCAGAAAAGAATATTCATCTTCACATTTTTAGTGTAAACTTTTATATATGTGTTGGTAAAGATTTATAAATATGGGAATTATGAGCTTTACACATCAACCAACATGATTTATACAATATAACTCTCTTAAAAATCATATATTTCTGTCTGGAAAAGCTGAAATTGAAATCATACTTCTGTGGAATTAAAAGAAGTGAAATGTACATAAATATTAATATAGCTATCTTCTTTAAAACTCATTGACTAGTTTGGAAAAATCGATCATGGAAAGAGTAGGGATGATAATCAATCAGACCTAGGAGAAAACCAGAATCTCCTAGCATCTTGGAGCAGTCACCTGAATTTTTTACCACTTAAATTTCCTTAATAGGAAAATAACATTACCATTTAATCTAAAAATAAAGAAAACATTTCCCTACAATGGAAGGCACTGGTTGGAGCCAGACCTTTGATGTAAGGCAGGCTGTGGGGATACAGGGGCATGGCTGTGCCTCCCTTGGAGATGCCCTAGCTGAATGTGGAGCACCAGGTACCAAGAAACTGGTAATGTTTCCTTGAATTTTATTCTTCAGTGTCTCTCACACTGAACATCTTAAGAGAGATGCTAGTCCTTTATACAAGATACATATTAGTAAAATTTAATTCTTTGAAGAAGACTCTTTCCCTGCCCTGTGGGGGTTCAAACCCAAGGTTTTTTGCATGCTTGGCAAGGGCTCCACCATGAAGATAACACCCCCTGGCACTATGAAGAAGATACCTGAAGTAAATTGCTGACTTGGGAAAATAAAGATTATGAATCAGCTTGGATTATTGTTCTTATTATTGGTAAAATACCTCCTTCAGAATCTTTTCAAAGACCTGCTTTTGAGTTGATCCTGCATTTGAATTCTGGAGGCTGATAATTGTGCCGCATATTGCACATGTCCCTCCATGAGAATTTCTCATTCATTCTTACCAGATCTCCCCATCTTGACTGTGAGACAAAGGAAACATCATCGAGTAATTCTTAAGGTCTCATGACTTGCCCTTTGAATACAGGAGAAAAACTCAGGGAATTTGCCTGCAGACCCCATCTTCTCAACTGTGCTATCATTCAAAAGTACTGAGATAACATTAAGCTGAGAGAGGACTCATCAGAGATTACTTATCAGTAAATACTTTTCAAGAAGAAAATTTTTTAAATGGAAGCACAGCATTAACTGATATTTATAAGCAGAACAAAATAAGCACAAAATATCCATATGCAAATGTGTCAAAGTAAATGAGATACCAAGAACAAAAAAGGCCTAATATTTCATGCATAGAACACTGAAATTAATGACTATAAAAACTCAAAGTTTAGTTGATTTCTTATTTAGTCTTTAAAGAATCGAGACAAGAAACACAAATCCAAGGCAGGCAAGAAACTGGTATGAGGATTTTGGCTTCTAAAAGATTTGTACATCAACATGAATTTGGAACACAGCTATTTAAATTATTAATGGAATTAGCTGTCATCACCAGCAATTAAGCTAATTTTAGATAATAATCTGTGTTTCCTAGCAGGACATATTCGACATATGTGCCCTGTGTCACGGAGAGAAGATGACTGGTTCTGCTCCCAGTGCCCAATGGCCAGCTCATTGACTTTGGGGAGATCCTTTCTCTTCTGGGTCTCATTTGCTTTTGAATGCCAAACAAAGAGTGAGTCAGGGACCAAGGTCCCTATATCCCCTTCAAGGGCTTGTCCCCAGTGACTTAACTTCTTTCCACTGAGCCCTTAAAGATTCTACCATCTTCCAATAGTGTCAATGGCTGGGGACCACACCTTTAACACATGGGCCTTTGTGGGACATTCTGGATACAAAATATAAGACCAGTAAAAGCTGGGAAAAGAAAAAAAAAAAAAAAAATATATATATATATATATATATATATATATATACATACACATACACTCCATACACTCCAGGGAGATATATTTATATATCTCCCTAGAGCATTCAGAAGAGAATGCAATTCTGAGAAGACCTTGATTAGAAGCCGGTAACAGACATTTGACCTATAGGATTATAAGGTAACAAATTCATGGCAATTTATGCCACCAAGTTTTGGGTGATTTTTTTTCAGAAGTTATATGAAACTAATACAGTCCCTTTTTATGAGCAAATGAAAAAGGCAACAAAAGTAACCTCCTGCCTCTCCATGGGCAAGTGCCACCCTTCAGTGGGTGTCTGAATATCATGGTGGGTGGTTGTTCAAGAGCGCTGTGACCCTGCTTCTGACTGCAGACAATCAGAATTGTTCAGAATTCTCTGCTCTGAAACTTCTCTAAAAGTGTGGAAAGTCTTTCCCATTGTTAAATAGAAGATCCTAGACTGAAAATAAATTACAGAGCATATTTCCAATCTCAGATTCTTGGTGTTCTTTTAGTCTTATGCCTCTTCAGCTATTTTTACTACTAGAAACATCTGTGAAAAGAAGGGCCAGATGTGAAATAGCTTGAAAAACAGTTTGCTAAGAGGTGCTCTGAGAAAAAAAAAAAGAAAGCAAGCCCATCAATTATTTTTACTTAGGAAAAAATGGAAGGTAGCTTTAAAAAACTGCACAGACAAAATTATTAAAAGATTCTTCAAAAGGTATTTTATTTTGAGATGTTTTCCCTTTTTTACTCATTAGATGAAAAGCATTTCAGTATTAGAGAAAGAACATTGGATTAAAAACCAGATGCTTTTGCTGTTATTACTAGGTCTCTCTATATTTTAGGCTAAACCAACAGTTTCTATATTAAGAAGGTTATAAAACTTTGATGAATCATGTATATGATTGCATTACTTTACAGTATACAATGAGATATTTAAATGTTTGGGAACAATATTCTAAGCAATGGAAATGTCATTAATTCAAAAGTCAAAATACTGAGTTTAATTGGTAGGAGAAAGAGTATGAGCTTTAAAATTGGCTTGAATCCTTATTCAATCATTGCCCATCTGGGCTCCAACAAGTTATTTACTTTCTCTGGTCATTTCTTCCTTCATTTTCAATAAGGATTGCAATTATAATTTTAGGAGCTATTTTAGAATTTTATTGGAATAGGGTCATAAATTCCCTCATGCTATCTCTTGTCTTTGATAAATCAGTAGGGCTAACTGAAACAGGTGGGAACTAGTTTCTGTGAACCTAGGTATCTTTCAAGTCTTCTGTTGGGAGTAGAAACTCTCAATTTTTCCATGAAAATTAAATAAGGCGACAGATACATTTGCCCAGCACAAATTTGGACTTCAGTAATAATTTATCAATGACCATGGGAAAGTTTTGTCTGATTCATTCTGTGGTCTTTCCTGATCCCATCCTCAGTTCCCTTCGTTCCCCTTTGTCTAATAAAATAAGCTTCTATTCTCCCCTTCATTATTATGTGTTAGTATCCACATATCAGAGAGAATATTCAGAACAAAAATTACTTTTTATGTCCACAGATCCAGCTGATTCTGAGCAGGGCCAGGTCCAGCAGAAAGGTGCATGACAACACAAACCTCCATTTTCTCATCCACGTGCCCTGATCCTGCACAGTGCATTTTCTTCTACATCAAACGAAGTCTTGGTGTAAAGTTGCCCTTGAGGTTGGAGAAGATGGACACTTAACACCCAAGGAAGGTCAAGCTGCAGTGTGAAATTAGAAGTCCCTAGGATTTGAGGCAGCTACCATGAGAGAAACGTAGCAAAAATTGAAAAGAAACAGTGATGTAGGTTGTGATTTTAAAACTAATACACCAGTGTAAGAGGCAAAGGGAAGAGGGAAATCACAGGTGGCCTTGTTGGTGGCGCTTCGGCAAGCACAGGGAGAACTGGAAGGTAACTTTTGCTGATGCTGTCAAGTGGACCCCTCTCTCAATACGTTAAAGGGAGCCCAATGGTGTCATGTACCTCTTTGGGACTTTATTAAAACAGCTTTACCCTCCCTTAGCAAATTGTAATGAGCCTTTGCACAGAATTGCAGGGAGTCTAATGGTGAGGCAAAGCCATCCATGGGCTCCAGGCTATACTTTCCTGCAATGAGTGTACGTTTTTAATCAGAAAATGACTTGATGGACATGAAATTAGGGTTCAATAAATGCTCAGTGAAATTCAGCTGAAAAAAAGTTTAATGTTTCCTGTATAGAAACGATAGGAATACGTCTTTTTTTCAGGCTTAAAAGTATTGACCCTAAACTTGGAATTCTCCTTTGGAGATCACTGCCATTTTGACCATTGAGATCTTTTCTTCTTTAATGCTCTCATGGCTTATCAAGCTTCCAGATATACATCACTGGAAAGTCTAGTAAATTTCTTGCCAGATCATAGAGATAGGTCTGTATATAGAAACAGAAGAACTCCACTGACTGGATTTCAAAGGCATTGACAGACATTATGGCTTAACGCTGAGAAAAGATCTTCTTTCCCATTTCTAGTGGTTGGAGAATGCACATCCCGTGTTGACCTGCCACAAGGAGATCAGGGTAGTGCCTCCTGATGCCCCTTCCCCAAGCTCCAGCCCTGAACCTGTGCACCAGTCCAGAGGAAGAAGCCCCCACCTGGTCATCCGTGAGCTCCACCATCTCAGGAACTTCTGGGTTAGTTCAGGTCCCACCAGCACGATATTCCAGTCTAATGGCAGCCACAGGAGATTACTAGTATTGTCTTCTCAGTCAGTCTCTTCCCTGGCTTTACAACTCAGGCTCACACTCAACTGCCCTCATTTCCTGTAAAACGTCCCCAGTGTTTATCTTGCTCTCCAAGGTCAGTGACAGTGAATCATTCTTGGGTCATTCACAGGACCTCAGAAAGTACTGTCTCATGCATCCCCACTACAGCCACCTTGTCCATCTCACCACTTGTTGCAAAGTCCCAAGCTGGTTCTGTGTCAGGGCTTTTGTACTGCCTATTATATCATCCCCCAAGCCCAGGTGCCCACATTGGTCACATTATCCACAGTACCCCCCAGGTCTACAATCAACACACACACACACACACACACACACCCCTTCCTATCATGCTCTACCTTGTGCTATGTTAGTATCTATGACTTTCCCCCCATGTGTCCATATTTCTTATTTGTTTTCTTATCTATTAGCTCTCCCTATAACAGTGTGAACGTCTGGAGGGAGGATTTGTCTTAGTGGGTGCTCTACTCCTAATACCTAGGAGGGTAGCCAACATTTATTAGGCATTTTTAACCAAAGTAATTGAATGAATAAAACACCTCCATCAACAAATGAGGAAATTCAGTTCATTCTTTCAAATTAATTAGTTCATTTATTTTTAACCAAACCTCAGTGGGCTTGAGCTATGTGTAGAGCGCTCTGCCAAGCACCAGGGTGAGCTGTCAACTAACATCAGTTAGAATGAGTGGACTCACTCTTCCTGGTTGAGGAACATAGGTGCAATATAAGATAGAATGCTCCTGGTACCCTAAGACTGGCACGGGGGGGCGGTCTATTGTTCACTATTAAAGAATGAACCAAGTGACTCTGTTCATCTTGCTATAAACAGTTACCCTTTGTTTCCAAACTTTGAAAAATCTAAATTCAACATTTGAAGGGTATTTTCTATTGCATGTGCATCATAGACAGGCTTCAAACCATTGTGAGCTAGGAATCTTCTGCATGAGTTCCCACAGGGTATTTTGATCTCTGTGTGTTTTGACCTGCATATAAATACAAACAACATAATCATTTAAAATGGCTTGACTCTTCCTTACATTGTTTTACATTGTGTATTCATGTTGCTTCGTTAAACTTCAGGTGGTGCCTTTACAATTTTGCACACTATCCTACTGTCTGCACAATGATTTATTTATCTGTTTTTCAATCATCTGACTTTCCTCCCTGTGCCTGTTGTGTTGCTGCTGCTTTGAACCCTCTGTCACATGTCCACAGGTATTTATGTGTACAGTTTCCATTGCTTTTATATTCTCCAGCATTTATGGAAGGGTTGTGGGTGGAAAGCTATTAATTTTTCCATGTAGTTCCAGATTATTTCAATGTTATTCATTCAAACATATTTTATCCAACTTTAAAATAAAAAATCCAATGTTTTCTGTTGCCAATAATTAGTATAAAATGGCATCTTAATGTTTTATTCCAGAATCTCTGGAGGGGGAAGTTTTGCTTCTTTGTGATTTTTATCACATTCCATTTCTTTCTTTCAATGTTGAAAGTCTTTTTTATGTTTGTTGTATGTTTGTTTTCTGTCTGTGAAATCTCTGTCCATGCATTTCACTCTTTAATATGAAGTCCATTTTATTGATTAGGAGAGTTTCTCTTGGAGTTCTGATTGTTTTGTCAGAGTCACTTGTTACATATTATAGAAATATCCTAACTTTTGACTTTATATTGTTTTTCTCACTATAGCAGCATTTAATAAATCTTCTTTACTCTCCTGTATGCAGGTACAAAAGTTACCTTTACATTTGTTCTTTTAAAGTCTTACTTATGAAGTTCGTAGTAAAAAATATATTTCATGGTATTAACTTTTGTTATCACAGTTAATTTATTAAATTGTAGAAATACATTTTTGCAATTAAAGTTAGAATAAATTTTAATTTTCTCTGATACTTTACCAATTTTTTTACTCATTTGAATTACTCTATTCCCACTAACATTAATGCAAAATCCATCAGAAATCAACACAGACTGGTTTATCTGTATACTGTCAATTCTCTACCATCTCCAATTGCCTACCACTGCATAAAATCACAGTGTAATCACTCTCATGTCTTTATTATAACTTTTGAAATATCTTAGAAAAGTTTTGTTATTTACCTTTTTGAAAGGATCAATAAATAGAGATCTATTCTTACATGGAGATATATTGTTTGACTTGTTAAATTGCATTCACTCTCCTGAAAAATACCCTCTGGGTTTATTGGGATTTTTTAATTTGTTCTTTTTATATATACATGATAGTACAGTATATATTGAAATATTATACATACATGGAATATAATTTATTCTAACTAGAATCACATGCTTGTGGTTGTACATGATGTGAAGATTTACTATGGTATATTCATATATGAACTTAGGAAAGGTATGTCTGAATCATTCTACTGTCTTTCCTATTCTCGACCCCCCTCCCTTCTCTTTATTCCCCTTTGTCTAATGCACTGACTTTCTATTCTCCCCCTCTTCCCCTTGTTATATGTTAGCATCTGCATATGAAAGAGAACATTCAACCTTTGGTTTTTGAGGATTGGCTTATTTCACTTAGCATGATAGTTTCCAGATCCATCCATTTACTGGCAAAAGTCATAAAATCATTCTTTTTATGCCTGAGTAATATTACATTGTGTATATATACCACATTTCCATTATTCATTTCTCTGTTGAAGGGTACCTAGGTTGGTTCCATAACTTAGGTGTTGTAAATTGAGCTGTTGTAAACCCTGGTGTGGCTACATCACTGTAATAAGCTGATTTTAAGTCCATTGGGTATATGTCAAGGAGTGGGAAAGTTGGATAAAATAGTGGTTCAATTCCATGTTTTCTGAGAAATCTCCATACTGCTTCCCAGAGTGGTTGCACCAATTTGCAATCCTTCCAGCAATCTATTCCCCCCACATCCTCACCAACATTTATTGTTACTTATTTTCTTGATAACTGGCATTCTGACTGGAATGAGATAGAATCTCAGTGTAGTTTTAACTTGCATTTCTCTAATTGCTAGAGATATTGAATATCTATGTAATTTTTAGTGGTTAGTATTATTGTGATATTAGGTGCTACAATTCATTAATAGGTGTGTTTCTCCATTTAATAAGGTAATCTTTAATGGTAAATTTTTCTAATTTTCTGAGGATCTCGTATATCATGATCTTTTTATGCCAGAGAATTGTGCTTCCATCCCTATTGAAAATAGTATCCTCTTAAAACTTAAATGATGTGAATCTTGCTGGTGATTAGAAATGAAATTTGCTTCATTTTAGTTAATTTAATGTACCTGACATCATTGTTCAACTTCCTCATTAATTTCTTAGGCATCAGTATATTTCTTGGGGTGTTATATAGAGGAAAGAATTTCCTGGAAGTAATAACAGATCATGTTCCTTTTCAATCCCTCTAAATTGTTTTTCTCTTCTTTTATATTCATTAAGATTAAAATTACACAAACTGTTCTCAATGGTGTGAAAGTTGCTATCTTTGAACTTCAGTTTCTGGGTATTAAAGCCCATACTCTATGTAACGATGTTGTTATTACAGGTGGATAAACATGAGAAATGGCGCTAAGAGTGCAAGGTAAAAAACAAGTGCTTATAAACAATCTTTTGTCTCTTTCTTTGCATATGTATAGAAAATAGCAAATATTTACATTTCTTATTGAATAATTGTCCCCAATTACTCTAACTTAATACCATTTTTTTAGTTGTAAGTTAAATATCTGGTTAAGGTGGTTGTAGAAAGAAGGTAGAAAGCACACCCCCAAAAACACAATGACTAGGAAGATGGAGAATTTTCCTAATATTGCCTTCACATTTTCTTTATCCAATTATAAATGTTATATAGAGAAATTAAAGAAAAAATGCTTTGTATTATTTTAGTTTAGAAAAGTATTTGTATTTGTCCTAAAATCTCCACCAAATATTTGTGTACAGAGAGTGTAAACTAAAATTTATCTTCCATAAACTAAAGAATGTCAAGGGCTGTCACAGGGAAGTGAACAAACATGGAAACCAAATCTCATTTACAGTGGCACATCCATCACAGACAGGGCCTTTGAAGACAATCACTGCTCTGCGTTTTTTTCTGTGTGAATCATAAGTAAGAAGAAAATAAATTCTATATCTAAGGGATCACTCATTGAATTTTGCCAGGTAAATTCCTATGGTTTTCATCAAAGTCAGTTCTAATTAAACTCTTTCAAGGATCCACTGTGAATGTTCAATTTACAATTTTGACTTTTGCTAAACATTGAAGACATTTCAGGAAGCGTGTAGGCAAAATGCTTGTGCAAACTCAGCAGTGCTTTTGCTTCTAATAATTAACATCTGAAACTGTAAAGGGAAATGCACTCAGAAACTGAAAATATGTGGACATTCCAAGCCACAGCAGTCACAGCCAAACTCTCTCTCTTATTAAAAACTCACAGGATTTAAGCAATACAGCATCTACATAACCTTAGGGGAACTGTAGGGTTTGGCAAAACTTCCAGAGTTATTTTTGAAGGGTTATGGAAAATAATATTTCTACAAGACAGCTCCCTGGGAAAAACAGAGGGACAGTGTGACTTAGGGGAAGGAAGGGAAATTAGCCAAACATTAAACCTCTCCCAGTACATCTTTTCCCAGAAACAATGAGCAACGAGGGAAAAAGCAAACCTCCATCCATTCCTGGGTTCACCCCAGCATCTCCACCAAAAGCAAACACCCCTTCCCAACCACAATGGGTCCTAAAAGCGAGGGCCCTGGACTTTTACCCTTTCCCATTGCAGATGAGTCCTGGAAGGAGAAAAGCAAATAGTGAAACTCTAGGTAACAATGGATTCCAGAGGAATGAAAATAAGCAGTGAACACTGGGCTGTGAGCTTTTCCCAGGGACAAGGAGTTTCAAACTTTTTACAACTGCCTTGCTGAGTTAAATTTTTAACCTGCACAACTAGGTCCCTGACTATCCGCAGTTTCCGGTGATTAATTCACCCTCATTGTAAACTATAAAACTCAGACTCCATACCCAGAAAATGAGCCCTCCCAGGTCTGATGGATAGACTTCACTGCAGAATAAAGGAGAGCTTGCTGATCCGAGGTTCGCTTCCCATCTCCTACCTCCGTCATTAGTGGGCCATGCACTTACAATTATTCCACCTTTTATGTAAGTATGTTCCAGTATTGCCCTCTTTCTGTAGATGCATGACATTTGGTTCAGAATTTGAAACAACTTCTGAAAGGATGGCACAGAGATGCAGAGATGGGCTATTTCCAAGAATTAAAGAAGAAAGCAGGTGTGTTGCATAAGAATGTTTCGAGTTCTGATGTTATTTTGAGGATGACTAGTTGTCTGTTTAGATTAGAATCACTTTGCTTCTTTTGGGCAATTTTTCTTAAACTTTGAAAAATTGAACTAAATCATCTATGACCAAGGTTTTCTTTAAAATTTTATACTAGTTTAATTGTCACAGTCAACATGGAACCAATCAGGTAAGGCTCAGCCATATCCAATACAATAGCCACATACCAGCTAAAGTGGATGAACCCTAAGGAGCTAAACATGATTGGAACAGCAGGGAAAATAGCTTTGGTAGCATACTTTTCTAGTTTTATCTTTGATTTCTTTGTTTTCTTGGCTTTTTTTATAGCCACAGTTCTAGAAGATCATTTCCAGTGTCTTTCTTACCTGTAAGATGTCCTGGGTTAGAGAAAGTGCAAGAATGTGTTCCTAATGAATACTCAGAGTTCACTGAGCATAATAGTTATTGAGTAGGCTCCTCAATTGTGGAAGTTCTAGTTAATTCCTCTGTGAAACTAAATTGATGTCTGCAATAATACCTACTTAGTGGTGTTACAAAATTAGATAATAGAATGCATATGCAATGTATATTCAATAAATATTAGCTGCTATTCTACTCAGAACAGCAACCATTATTTCCCAGAGGGTTTGTTAAAATATAATTTTTTTTTGCTTTATCTCTGTGTCTGATAAATAGCACGCTCTGTATTTATTTTTAGGAAGTTCTCTGGGCGTTTCGGATTCACATTCAAATTGGATTGTTATTAACCAAAAGGAAAGAGGAAGGAATTATGAAGATCTGATTTTACTGTTGTTCTTGTCCAAGGAACAGAATGAGCCCTTGCATCATCTCTGTGGTCCAGCTCAGCTCATCTCACCAGAACAAAAGGTCCAACCTATCCAAAAATTATAGTATTATGACTTTTGGCTTTACACAGGAGAAAGAAGAGGTGTACAGGTTCTCCCACATACAGAATCATGACTCACCATCACTGATGCCCTCTGAAACATCGAGACCAGCAGTTTTATATAAAATAAAAGATAAAATCCAGCTACTCAAGAGGAGAAAGCAAGAGGATTCCAAGTTTGAGGCCAGCCTGGGCAGCTTAGTGAGAATCTCTCCCAAAATAAAATAAAAAGGGATGGGATGTAGCTCACTGGTAGAGTGCCACTGGATTCAATCCCTAGTGTTACAAAAGTAAGTCAACAAACAAACAAATAAATAAGTCGTTGTCCTTTATCAAACTTGAACTCTATTTCAAACTACAAATGGCAACTCCAGTTAAGGATTTTTATTTCTCTAAGTGGATTTAATTTTAAAGAGAAAGTGGGTTTTTTGTTTTGTTTGTTTTTTTCGGCTGGGGTCTCGCCATATGGGAAAACAGAGTTAGAACAATAGATCATTAACTCACAGAAGCTCCTCTTTTTCCCCCTGATTAAAGGCATCTCACACTTGGTATGGTTGTGCATACCTGTAATCCCAGCCTCTTAGGAGGCTGAGTAAGGAGGATCACAAGTTAAAAACTAGTTTCAACAACTTAGTGAGGCCCTAAGAAACTTAGTGAGATCCTGTCATAAAATAAAAAGGGCTTGGGAGACAGCTCAGTGGGAAAGCACCCCCGGGGTTCAATTACCAGTACCAAAAACAAACCAACAAAAAGCATCTCACAACCATACACAGAATTTCCTACTACCTTAGTACTACTTATACGTTTTTCTTTTGCTGTGGCAAAGAAATAAATTTATTATGCCAAAGTGGATGTTCTAAAGCCAGCCCTGTCAGATAAGACAGTTCAAGAAGCTGATGGGAAAACTTGTCTCCTTTCAGAGATGGAATTTTGTTATTTTGCAGACATCTCTTTCTAAATGGGAAAAGCATACTGGGATGGTCTCAGATCTTCTACCAACACTTTTCATTATTACCTGAAGCTGCTGATGTAATGCAAATTTTGAGAATCGGGTAGTAAAAACACACCAGGAAACATGGTTTCCTTCACCATATTTGAACTTCTGAGACCCGCCATGCAATAAAACCCCTGAGCTTTCCTACACAACCTGAGGCAGTGACCACAGGTGCTTGCAGTAGACAACACCTGCTTGATTAAGTGGGAGCGCACCTTGACCGAGAAATCAATTCTGATAGAATCACCATAGTTAAAATCACCAGTTCCTTCAAATCATGAAAATTATATAAACATCTGTGTATATAGGTTTTCTTTAATTTCAGTGATGTTTTATGTTATCATCAAAGATATGAGTATGAAATTTGTAAAAGTATAGAAATTTTGCCAATTTTCTGTTAGATTAATTTCTAGATATTTGATAATTTTGTATGGTATTTAATGCTTCAAAATATTTACATTATCATTTTCTGCTTTCTTGTGGCTGGCATGTAGAAGCACAAAGGCTTTTGCTACATTGACTTGGTATCCAGAACTCATAGTTCGCCATTGTACAAAGTACAATACTTTGTAGATTCTTTTGAGTTTTCTATTTATATAATATGGAAAAAAAAGTTTGCATTTTCCTTTTCAAACTTGCCTCATCCATGAGCCTCAGGAAATGTTTTCAGTATTTCACAACTAAATGTGATATTTGCTTTAGTTTTTATAGATAATGATTATAAGACTTATAAAGTTCCTTTCATTGTTAATGTGAAAGATTTGTCATACTATTACATGCTAGAAATTATTCTTTCTCTTTCTATCAGGTCCATAAAATTATCATTTTGCCTTTTTAAATGTATAATCAATCACATTGTTGAATTTTAGTAGTTTATTTTAGTAATTGTTGACCACCTTGTGTTTCTAGAATATAATAAGCTTTTTCTTGGCCATACTTTTGGTAAAATGCAGGATATTAAATATGCTCTATTAGGGTTTTGCATCTATGTTTAAAAAAGCAGTTTATAAGTTGATATTCTTCTAATGTCTGTTTCGTATTTTGGAATTAAGCTTTATGAAGAGGAACTGTTACTTTCATTTTGTTCCTTGTAAGACTGTGCACATTTTATTTCTTCATTAAATATTGGCAAGAATATCTGAGAGTAGCCATTTGAACTTGGATTTAAAGTGTAGAGTATTTTTTTTAAATATCAAACAAAAAATTTTATTTCACATAGTGTCAGCTTTGAAAATTGTCATAGTCAGAATACTCACTGTGCTGAAAAATATTAATTATCTGCAAATTGCCATGTGAATTCAATACAACCCTAAACCTCACAGGATTTACTTTTGTGAAAATTGACAGACTAATTCTGAAATTTCTTTGAAAATATAAAAATCCAGTGATAGAAAAGTGAATCTAAAAATAAAAGCAAAACTAGAGGAATTATGTTCAACTTTGATGTCTTTAAACATTTTTAAACCTATGTTTTGCTAGTTATTATCACAAAAGACCTGGCAAGGCATGGGACTGTGGCTAAGAACGGAAGCACCTTCGAGGCTAACTAACTAAAAGAGAGCACCAGGAGTAGAATCTGAGTTGAAGAAGGTAGAGATCCAAGGAGCAAAGAAACGAGAATTCCTGGTGCAAGCAGGGAAGACAGATCCGGAAACTACAGGCCTTGATTGATCAACATGTTGAAGATGAGTATCATCAGAAGAAATCTTAAGATCAGGACTCTACCAGGGCTACCCTGGTCTACCCTCTATTCCTATGAATACAGTAAATTCCACCCAATTTGAATATGGGGAAAGCAAAAGAGGTTCAGTGAAGATACAATAAAAACACATGCCCTCCACCAAAATCAAACACGCAAATAACAAAATATGCTAAACTATTTAAAAAACAAATGGAAATTAAGAAAACGATAGAAGTTTGAAAAGTTGAAGCCAGAATTGTAAATTCCAAAGTTGAGACAATCAAGCAAAGCAAAGATTTAAGCAGAGAGCTAACAATGGAGCCAAGAAAGAAAAGTAGGAGAAATATTGTTTAAGAAATGGAGCTTCCGCTCAGGAGCTAAGAATAAATGGATCCCAAATACAGTGCCTCAAGTGAAAGAAAATTTGGATAAAAAGAATGTTTAAACTAGTTTTTAGGTGGCCAAATTGTAAAAATGGTATAAGTAGTAGATCTGAAAGATAAAAGCAAATCATGTAGATATAAAACAGTGATTCCTAAAAACAATTTTCAAAACAATGAAAAAAGATATATATTAGAATCCAAATTTAATAAAACTTTCTTAAAATGAAGGATACTTAACCTCGAATATGAAAAGCATCCACAAAGATTTTTGAGAAAGATTACTGAATTTTCGAAGTTGATCATAAAATGGAGGATGTTTCATTCCTTCAAAAGAAAATGTAAAGGAACAGGAATCAGACTGACAATATAATTCCCAGCTTTCCGCATACAGAAAGAGAAAAGGTTAATAATGCTTATAGAAAAGCTTTCTAAAGCAGGAAGAATGCGCTCAGCCACCTCATGAGAAAATGTTCAAGAAACAAGAATAGCTGGTTTATACTAAGGAAGGATAACAATTACCAAATGACCCAGAAACATATGGGAAAGATCATCAGGAACAATGAACTAAGACCAAAATGAAATAAAAATTCAAGCTCGTGTGCATACTCTGAGCACAGCTACAGGAAAACAGATTTCTCTTATATATTGCTGGTGGCAATGTCAAAGGCCAGGAGTGCTAAGGAGGGTTATTTGGGAACCTCTAGCAAATTTAGGTGTTCGTTTCCTTTTTAATCTATCAATATTGCTGGCATAACAAATATCACAAATGTGTATTGCCACAAAAAACAATGTATGCACAAAACTATTTATTGTAGCATATTTATGGCAGCAGAAAATTGTAATCTAAATGTCCAACAGGGACAATTGAAAAATAAATAATACAATTACAGAATGGGTTACTATGTAGGTATGAAATGAGGACTATTACTATAAACTCCTATGATAAAAGCATATGTGTATAGTTGACCATTGCTTTTTCTAAGAATGGAGCATTCCCTGATACAATAGTAGCAAAGGAGCCTTTGCCTTAGGATGAGCTATCAGGGAAATCCAGGTCAAAACACACACCAAATGTCCTAGAATCAATAAATTCGCAACTATTTAAAAACAAATTAAATCCAAAATAATGCATTGGTCACCTTAGAAAGAGTCTAGGGAACCTAAACTTTTTTATTTTGAAAATCACTTGTCCATCCTAGTTTTTCTAGTCAAATTGTACCTCAGGAGAACCAAGTAGTTCATGGGAAATAGTTTTCTTTTTCAGATATATTATACCTAAAATTGGAAGGAATAATGATGAAATTATAATGCTAATATTTTATAATCTCTATGCAAATAATGAATCAAGATAATATTCATCAGTGGTTCTTAATATTAAAGAAAATGAGAGAAGGAGGCACTGTAAGAATTCTGATGGAAATACAACACATTACCTGTGAAGTAATAAGGACATAAAAATCTAAGTGGAATTTAATCAAGTTTCTTCATTTAACTACCAATCTGAAAGAAATATAAGAGGGAAGAAAACTTGATAAGTTCACATAATACAATCAGTAAAAATCACAATGTGCGACTCCATCATGAAAAAATGTAAGTCTCTATTAAATATAGAATTTGGAAAAAAAACACCAGAAAAATAAAATCAGGTGAAAGTGGGAAATGGATAATGATTTTAAGAGACATTTAGACACGTTGTTTAATACTTGCAACATGTAAACTTTATTTTTTCCCAATTCAAACAATATAATAATAGGAGAGACAATGGAAAAAGTTTTGATGATATTAAGGAAATAATCAGCCTGTGGATGTCATGAGGTGCTTCATCATGCTTTTAAAGAGTCATAATTTAGAAACAAAGTGAAATATTAAAAAACAAATTAAGTGCCATTAGGACTTTGCTTCAAGTTGATCTTGAGGTGAGAAAATTGGGGGATGTATGCAAAACTGAAACCAGGCTGGCCTCAAGTGAGTGACCCTTGAGACTGGTGAGAAGCGTGAGGGCTTAGGATATTCTCTGTCATTTGGGTTGTATGAGAATTTCCCCTGTAGAAACTCAGATCTGACCAGAGAGACACTCTAGGTTAACACAGGAAGACTCTTGCAAATAGTCAGACACTCAGGGGGCCTGAGTTCCTAGAGGGCTACAGCTACACCATCTTGAAAGAATGACCTTCTTGTCTGTAGCAGGCACAAGAAAAAACTTGAGGATCGGGCCAGGCCATTTTGTTGCAAGAACCAAAAAGTGGTGCTGCTACTTCTGTTCAGTGTGATTGGCCAGAAGTAGTCACGGGAAGGACTTCGGAGACACCAGATCCCACACAATAGTGAAGGAAACATAAAATAATAACATATAAATGAAATCCACATTAATGTTTCTCCATGCCCTGTGTGCGGGCAGTTTGGTGTGCTTCAGGAAAAAGGTTCTGAAAGGAATTACTAAAATCCTAACTTCAACTAACTATGGGCTAGCCTCTTCTATTATATCCATGACTAAGTCCTTCATTGTAAGGTCTTAATTCAGTGCCATAATTAGCCTGAAACAGTTTCCTGCAGTGCTCACAAATAGTCACAATCCATAGCACAGTCTTTCCATAGGTGAGAACCCACAGTCCTTCCCCAGAACATAAAACGGGTGGCAGCCACTCCTAGAACTCATGGCATTGGTTAGAAAAGAGGCTTTCTGGTCCTCTGGACTAGCAGAAGAGAAACAAGGAATGTGAATGAATTTTGTTTTTAACGAGGTATTTCCAGAAGCAGGCCTACACAAATGAAAGAGGAGGGCCAGGAATTTTGCTCAGGGCAGAGTGCTTGCCTGGCAGGCCTCATTCCCAGCCCAATGCCCAGCTCCTCCAAGAGAGCCTGGCCACTAGTCACCAGCACATACACTGGCATTCCCACAGGAGTACCAGCCACAGCAGGGAGCTCTGGGGTCCCCAGAAGATGAAAGACCAGCAGATTCCAGCTTCCATGATGACTCCCCACTCCATCCACCTGCCCCACCTGGGAACACCAAGTTCTCACCACCAGGAGTGCCGCTGGCTAGGTGTCACACTCAGACCTGTACTCACCTTTGGAGAGTTTGTTTCTCATATACATATTTTTCTCATCAGTCATTAACACCTTCCCCAATTGCTTTAGCTGGGAGAAGACCCTCCTCTCCATAGTTCCTCAGTATCCCTCAATCATTTCTGCCTATTTGTTGTGCTTTCAAAAACTGCAGGAACGCTCTCAGTTCATGGCATGTTTGTGTTATCACATGTGCATTTTCAGAGGGATACGGTGACATACATTTTCCTATTTATTCTCTGTGCCACATGAGGAGCAACGTAGAACCAGAAGTCTGCATTGAATGGGATGACAGGATGCAAAGCTAATGAACAACAACAAAAATCCTCAAATAGAAAAGAAAAACTCTTCAGGACGATTGGCCCAAACTCAAAATTTCCTTTAGGATGTATAGGTGCTGGCAACCTAGGTTCCCCAAGCAAACCATCTCAGTACCAAATGTGTTCTGAGAACTTAAAAAGACTTTTACTGACTTTCATTTATATTGAAGGGAGAAAAAGAGAGTGAAAACCTAATTTTACATCCCCCCAAATCCTTCCCTCTTGAGCACAAAAGCCCGGCTGCTAGGGCTGTCATCTGTCGTGCCAGTTCTTGGCTGTAGGAAGCATGGGTACATGTTGCCCTTTAACCAGCACCAAGTCACCCATTGCAGAGTGAGGGACAGGCTGACTGAAGGGTGACATCTGGCTGGAGGTGGGGGAGGGTGGGCGAGCAATGTTCCTCTGAGACTGGAAACTACTTATTTAGCAAGAATCGTGACTGGCTTTATGGTTTCTGTCTATATAATATGTGGCTTCATTAGAGTGCTAATTAAATTTCCATATTCAAATACTTGCTACTTTTTTTCAAGTATTTTTTTAATTTCCCTGAGCTTGGGTTGTGAACTCACATTTTTAAAATTTTCACAAAAACCAAAAATGGCTTTCATATTGTTGCTGATCAATATAACAATATGTCCTCATTGTGTTCCTGAGTGTTCTGTAAAAAACTGTGTTCACAATGAATATGAAGCATTATCATTCCATATATGTCCATACATAAAAGTTAATGTTCCCATTGATCTGACAGATAAGAAAACTCTTCTCATTTAGACTTCAAATAGTTGAGGAAGTGTGTAATGCAAAATTTTACTTGTTTACTTTTTCATTAGGTCATTTGCTTTTCAAATTGATTTTTTTCAACTAATACATTAAAACAAAAAATGCACATATTAAAGGGGTGACATGCAATGTTTCAATACATGTATATATTGTAAAATGTTTAAATCAGGTTAAACATATCTATCTCCTCATACATTTGCCATTTTTATGAGGGAAACTTTCAAATTCATTTCTTCTAGGAAATGTAAAGCATACATTCTTCTCTAAAGTCACCTTACTGTGCAATACTACCCTAGAGCTTTTTGCTCATATGTAACTGTAACTTAGTGACCATTGAACAATTTATTTTTGTAAAAAAATATTATGAAAGGCAAAGCATGGAAGTTAAAAATTGTTGAGATATTTTTTGTAGGTTTTGTAACTTCTTTTTAATAGGTATCTGCTATGTTTTTCTTTGACGATCCATTTCCCTCTTGCTTGGAAGGGGCTGATTCTGAACTTTACTCCCATTGACTGCAGAGAGGGACAACTGCCCAGATCTAGCTAACCAGAGGAGGCCAATCATGGCTGCACAGAGCGACTAATAGATTTGGACATGACAAAACCCTAGTCAGAATCAATTCTCACCACTATTAGGAGTGATTCTCACCTCAGCCAGGCTTGTGAACTGACTGCACATGAAAGGTCCTTGCTTAGCATTTGGATGGCTATCTTAAGTGACAGCTGCCACTCTAAGGAAAAAGTTTCACTTTCCCACCCAAGGGAGTTTCTGAGAAAGGCCCACCACTCCCTCATACCAACCCAACCCCTAACCACTGATTGAATACTTAATTTGCAACCAAATTTCAGTTATCATCAAATGCTGTAAAAACAATTGTCTAAATTGGGAGTATATTGGATTGCATCCTCTGGGACTATTTCTAGTAGAAAATTTAGTAGAATGTGAAACACAAATACTTTATAATATTTTTATATATTTTCATATAAAAAATATCCTCAGGAAATAAGTCCCAAATAATGTCATTGTAATTTCCTATGATATGACATGACATTTATAAAACTGTTGCTGAATACTTCCTTTTCATAGTGTAATCTTGGGTTTTTATTAAATTAGTTGTCATAATATCTAATTCTCCTTACAGTATTTATATTCAGAATATTTTCCATGTGCATTTATTTTTTTCAAGAAAACATATGTGATGCTCTAGTGATATCATTATGACTGATTTTTATCTTTACTCTTAGACATTATCAGTTTTTTTTTTAATTTATAAAATCCCTTAAATATACAAAAAAACATACAAAATGACATATTTGAAATCTTTCTCCTAAATTCAACAAACATTAATAATTTCCATGTCTCTTTCATATGTTAAAAATAATAATATCACTGAAATGACCTAAGTCCCACATTCCCGTCTTAAACTCTTGCCTGACTTCTGAGAAACAGCCATTGTCCTTAAGTTTTCATTTTATAAAAAATATGAAATCATAGAAACATAGAATAATACTTTCTAGGGGATTTGTTTTTGAATTATATCATTCTCTTTTTTTCTAATTTTTTATTCCTTTTCATTATATTTATAAAACACCAGGTACACCCTAAGATAATCACAAAAGGTTGAAACACAACATGCTACAATTCAGTCCCCACTGCCACAGTCCCGCTGCAGCAAAATAACCGGGTGTGACGAGCAACTTGTGTAGATTGATACAGCAGGAGAGGGAGCCCTTTATTGTAGGACAGGAGGGGTATTTATACATTCCACACAGCTTATCTTAATTAACATAAACTAGATACAGCAGTCAACCAATAAGGAATCTCCACACTTAATGGCTCGCTGGCGTTACTTCACAAACCACTCCCTCTGGCAAAATGCCAGGCGCCATCCTGACTTGTTCACAGACTCTAACACACCACTACTACCCTACTTCAATCCATTTACCGTTTATTTTAATTTTTTTATTTTTAAATTAATGTCCTGTGGATACACCTGATGTCAGGACCCACAGTACCTTCTGTGAATGCACATATGAAAGTTTGGTCAAATTCATACCACTCTTCTTCTCCATCCCACCCCTTCTTCTTCCTCTCAATCCCCTTTGTCTAATCTACTGATCTTTCCTCTATTTTGGTGAAATTCCATTTCCCCTTTGTTTTCTTTCCCTCCCTCCCTTCCTTTCTTTCTATCTTTCTTTCTTTCTTTTCATTCCTCTCTACCCTTATTTTAGATTAGCTTCCACATATCAGAGAAAACATCTGACCTTTGAGATTCTGGGAATGGCTTATTCCACTTAGTATGGAAGTTGCCAGTTTCATCAATTTACAAGCAAATGCCATAATTTCATTCTTTATATGGCTGAATGATGCTCCATTGTGTATATATACCACATTGTCTTTATCTAGTCACCTGTTAAAGGGCACCCAGGTCGTCTCAATAGCATGTCTCAATAGGTATTATGGATTGTGCAGTTATAAATACTGATGTGGCTGCATCACTGTAGTGTGTTGATTTTAGATCCACTGGATAGATACTGAGGAGTGGGAGAGCTGGGTTCTATGGTGGCTCCCCTCCGAGGTTTTTGAGGAATCTCTATAGTGTTTTCCAGTATAGAGATAACACAAGTGAACATTTCTCCCCACATCTTCACTAACATTTATTATTATTTGTAGTCTTGATAATTGTCATTCTGACTGAAGTGAGATGAAATCTCCATGTAGCTTTGGTTTTTATTTCCCGAATTGCTAGAGATGCTGAACCTGTTTCCATGCATCTGTTGACCATTTATAGTTCTTCTTTTGAGAAGTGACTGTTTAGTTCTTTTGCCATTTATCAATTGAATTATCAGAGTTGTTGTTATTTTTGTCAAGTTTTTTGAGTTCTTTATATAATCTGGATATTAATGTCCTATTTGAGGAGCAGGTGGCACAGATGAAACTGAAACAAATAGCAAAATCCTTCCAAAAAAGAAAAGCCCAGGACCGGATGGATTCTCAGTTGAGTTTTACCAGACCTTTAAAGAGAAATAATACAATGAGTTATTCCATGAAATAAAAAAGGAGGAAACACTGCTAAACTCATTCCACAAAGCCAGTATCGCCCTGATACCAAAAGAAGATGAAGATCTTACAAGGAAAAATGAGCATCTATCAAGGAAAAAACTTCAGGCCAATATCATTGATGAACATAGATGCAAAATATACTAATAAAACACTGAAAAACCACATACAAAAACACAAATAGTAGAATGAAACAGACATTATTACTGTATGTATGTATGTTGCTGAGATCCACAGCTGAGTTGGAATGACATGGCATTTGTGCCAGAAGGGAGTGGTTGAGAGGTGATGTGATGCCAGCGAGCCATTGAGATGATGATGGTTATGTTAAGCTGTGTATTCAATTGTATATTAGACCCCTGCTGTCCGCCTTGGGCGCCCACTACTTTGGAGTTCTCACGGGGATTCCTGGAGAGTTTGTGTTGGTTGGGGAATTCCAGAGGAGGGATTTCCGGTTGGTGGTTCCTGGAAGGGCCGCGTGGGTGGCGTTCCAGGGAGCTCGGGCAATAAAGAGGTTCCTGTTTTGAACCTAGAAGTGCCTCATGGCGGCTCGGTGATTTTGTGCCCAGCCAGACTGCGGCAGTATGTGACTTTATGACCAATGTGATTCTACAATATGTATACTTAGAAAAATGAGAAATTATATCCCATCTATGTATGATACATCATATATAAGTGCATTCTACTGTCATGAATAACTAATTAAAACAAATTAAAAAAATAAAAAAATGTGTACCATGATTGAGTGGATTTCATCCCAGAGATGCAAGGTTGGTTCAACATATGGAAATCAATAAATGTAATTCACCACATAAATAGAGTAAAAATCAAGAATCACATAATTATCTCAACAGATGCAAAAAAAGCATTGGGCAAAGTACAGTACCCATTCACGTATAAAACACTAGAAAAACCAGGGATAGAAGAAATTACTTCAACATTCTAAAGCCTATATATGATTTGCCCCTTGCCAACACTATATTGTATAGAAAAAAAACTGAAAATATTTTCCTTAAAAACAGGAACATGACAAGGATGCCCACTTTTACAATTTCTATTCACTATAATCCTTCAAACTCTGGCCAGAGCAATCAAGCAAAGGAAGAAAATAAAATGAATACAAATAGCAGGACTCAAATTATCTCTGTTTGCTGATGACATGATCCTATATTTAGAAGATTAAAAGAAGCTCCACCAGAGTGTCTAGAGCTTATAAATGAATACAGCAAAGTAGCAGGACACAAGGTCAACACTTAAAAATAATTGTGTTTCTATATTTCAGTGATTAACCTGCTGGAAAAAGAAATTAGGAAAACTATCCCTTTTACAAGAGCCTCAAAAAAAAAAAAAAAAGCTTGAGATTCAATATGAGAAAAGAGGTGAAGGACCTCTATAATAAAAACTATAGAACATAAGAGAAAGAAATTGAAGAACACCTTAGAAGATGGAACAACCTCCCATGTTCTGGGATAGGAAAGTTAATATTTTCAAAATGGTCATACTACCAAAAGATCTACACAGATTCGATGCAATTCCCATCAAAAGTCCAATGTCATTCTTCACATAACTAGAAAAGGCAGTTATAAAATTCGTTTGGAAAACTAAGAGACCCAGAGTAGACAAAGCAATTCTTAGAAAAGTGAAGCAGGAAGCGTTGCAACACCAGATCTCACGGTATAGGACAGGGCTACAGTAACAAACACAGCATGGAATTGGCACCAAAACAGTCATAAAGACCAAGGGGATAGAATAGAACACACAGAGACAGACAGTAAGGAGAGTCATCTCATACTAGACAAAGGTGCCAAAAACATACCTTGGAGAAAGAAAGAAGGGAAAACTGGAAATCCTTTCACAGGTGTTAGTCAGCTGTGACCAAGAGACCTAACAAGAACAATTTTAGGGAAGGAAAAGTTTATTTAGGGGCCCACAGTTTCAGAGGTATTAGTCCATGAACAGCCAACTCCTGTTGGCGAGGCAGAAGATAAATGGTGGAAGTGTGCTGCTGAGGAAGCACTGGGAACATGCACCAGGAGTCAGACAGAGGAAGAGAGAGAGAGCACTATGCTCAACAAGGACAAATATGAACCCTGAAGTCCTGCCCCCAGTGATCCACTTCATCCACTTACACCCTACCTGCCTTCACTTATTTCTCAGTTAATCCCTACCATGGGATTAATGCACTGACTAGTTTACAACTCTTATTATGCAACCATTTCACCTCTAAATTTCCTTGCATTGTCTCAAAATGAGCTTTTGGAGACACTTCATATCTAAGCCATCACAGTAAAAGAAAGAAATTTGACCCTATCTCTCACCATGCACAAAAGCAACTCAAAGTGTATCAAAGACCAATGGATTAGACCAGAAACTCTGCAACTTCTATAAAAAAAAAAAAAAAGTAGGGCCAACACTCCATCATGTGGGCACAGGAACTGATTTCCTATATAATTATCTTTTTAGATTGCCCAACCTAATACTCAAAATGTTTTTCCAAATATACTCCTTTTAATATACTCACTTAACAATTAAACATAGTAAGTTTGAATGAACATATTATGTTTTGTGACTTTTCAGTTCTTTCCTGATGAATTTAGGGTGTTTTCAGTTTGGGTCTTGACAACATGGTAGGTAACACTGAGCATCCTTGGAGAAGCTTCCTTGTACATACAAAATACTTCTAGATGTATGGTCACACACCCATGATGACATTTTGGTCTACAATAGACCACATAAATGAGGTGGTCAGGCAAAATCATATCACCTAGTGACATTGTAGCCACTTTAGTTTGTGTAAATTCACTGTGTGATGTTTGCATGAAGACAAAATCTCCTCATGAAGGGTTTCTCAGGACAATTTCATTACTGTGCAAGCATCATTGTGTGCTTTCCAAGCCAGACGATGTAGCCTACTGCACACATATGTTATATGCAAGAGACTGATTTTAATTTTTGTGTTTGTTTTTAAACTTTTCATTAAAATCTAAGAAAAACAAAAAGCATGGATATTAGCGTAGCCTTCCACAGGTGCAGGATCATCATTCTCACTGTTGTCTACATCCACATCTTGTCCCACTGGAAGGTAGTCAGGGACAGTGACTCCCATGGAGTTTTTCTCTATAACAATGGCGCCTTCTGGAATACCTTCCAAAGGACCCAACTGAGGTTGTTTTACAGTTACCATTTTGATTTTTTAGTAGGTTAAAGGAGTACACCCTACGATAATGACATAAATGCAAAGTATAATAAATCCTTGAACCACCACAGCCTTTTATTATCATGTTGGGTATTATGTATGGTACATAACAACAGGTGCTACACTTGTGACTGATAGCACAGTGGGATTGTTTCCCCACAGCATCCCCACAAACACCACAGCATTGTATTATAACACCCTGAGACCCAAAATATCTGCAGGTCACAGAAATATCTCAGCCCTGTTATGATTTTAGGGAATCACTCTCATATATGAGGTCTGTCACTGACCAAAATATTGTCATGTGGCACATGACTGCATTTCCATGGCGCACAGTGACAATACTGAAACTCTGCCCTGGATTATATGTATGATGATCAATCTGCCCCAGTTTAAGCCTTGAGAATCCCAGCATACCAGGAAACTCTTCAGTCCCATACAAACTGCGAAAGTTTGTAACCCTAAAGTTGCCTACTTAGCAACTCTGAGGACAAATTTACATCCAGCTGATTAGCTATGAAATTGACTTAGGAATGAAAAAAAAATTTTAAATGAGGAAAATGGAAATATCACTAATAATAATAATAATAATAGATCTTTAAAAAGGAAAATGATACACAACCTACACCTACCTAGACAGGGTTAAAAAGATGTAACCAATCTTGTTTATATTTAAAGACATTCTAAGACCATGACTCTGAAATTAAAATAATGTCTTACCTCTGTATAAGTATGAGCACATTGTGTGTCAGGGAAAACCAGTCCAGAATGATTTGCTATGAGAAAGTTCTAGCCAACTTACCCAATTAAAAAAAAGAAGTGTCCTAAGGAAGGATGATGAACATGGAGAAATTAACCTAAGACTTAATGCAACTGCAATCAAAATTTCATCCTTTTAAAATTCAAATTGACAATTTAATTCCAAATTTTGCAGAGATAAATTTTCTGTGGCAGGAGACTGTTCCCTGCTCCCTGTTCCCTGCCTCCGCATCAGCTGCTCTTTCTCCATCTCTTGCTGGATGTGCCTCCTCTGCACCATCAGAAAACCTTCATATGCCTCAGGACTGTTACAGAACGACCTTTCTGCCACACCCCTCTCCATTTCCTAAGATCACACAATGCTAGGGCTTTGAATATCATTCCTATTGTTACAATTCCCCAACATTTATTTTCTATCTAGAATTTTCTGCAGAGCTTATGTATCCAACTGCTTAATGACGTTCTTCATTAGCAAATGTAACAGGTATCTCAAATTTCACTGTACAAGGGTAATTTTATTTGCCACATTCTTTCCAACCTGCTTTTTCATGTCCTTTCAGGGAAGGGCACCATCACACACCTGGCCACACAGGATCCAATACCTAGCAGTAGAGTCATCAAGGTGTGGAAAGCCTATTTCTCCAAATGCCACTTACAATCACTCAGGCAGTCATGTAGAAACTACCCTCAAAATACACTGGCAAACGGCCCCCTGGCCAAAGCTAGCGTCCTGGAGCTCACTGTCAACCTCTCCTGCTTACGTGAAATGCAGATGTTTCCTAAGTGGTCTGTCTCCCTTCCACTCTCCCAATTCTTCCGCAAATTGTCTAGAAAATAACAAGACTAAGCTTTCAAAACTGCAATGCTGACCTGCATATAACATGATCCTACAATAAGTCTCTCATAATACTTAGAATAAAAAGCGAATCATTGGCTGCATCCCAAAGGCTTCCCATGTTCTGGTACAAGCCTGCAGATTTTCTCTCCTTGTGTGCTCCCATCAGTCAACACCGCTTCAGCCACGGTGTCTAACTCCTTACCTAGCTTATCATGATTCCAGGGCTTTGTCCTTTTTCCTCCCTCATGGCATTTGACTCTCTATTCAAATGTCACTTGCTTAGACAAGTCTTTCTGGACCAGCTTCACTGAAAATTGCTCAACCCTCATGCTGTATATATGTACATGTGTTGTAACCCTTCCAATTCTAAAATATATATATTTATGTATATATACACACTTTGGAAGGATTTGCTCTTTATTTCTTTATTTATTTGTCATATTTATTTTTTAGTTGTAGTTGAACACAATATCTTTATTTTATTTATTTATTTTTATGTGGTTCTGAGGATCAAACCCCAGCCCCTGCTGTTTATTTTTAAGACCTTAAGAATCCTTGGATTACATTTTATAATATGGCCTAAAGCTGAGATATAGTTTATATTTAACTATCTCATCTTTGTCATTGGGCTTCTGATGCCATACCTAACATCTGTGATCTGTCACATTCGAAATCATCATTTTCCAGTGGGTCTGTTTCCATTTTTTACTATCTTCCCTTTGTGTTGTCCACAGTCCATCTGTGCCCGAACAGGGGGGTAGGTTGCAGACGGGCCAAGGAAAGTGCCCAGAGACAGCATGGGGGAGATACAGTTTATTGGGGAAAGTCACTAGCCATCAGAAGCTACTCCAAGAAGGGTTCAGGGTGACGATGGGCACCCAGACGCTCCGTCCCTCATGGTGCTTTACCAAGCAGTGTCTTCTCTCCTTCACAGGGTCTTGTCCTTTGGGGCTTCCTGGATGAGTGGTCCATGTCCTTCCCACACCACCCTCAGTTCTATTCCTGTCCCCTCTCAGAGAGTGGATTTGTATCTTAGTGCAGAAGCAGTGATGTCATCAGCATTAGCTTGCTTAGTTTGCTAGTCTGATCGGCATCCCAAGTGCAATAGTCTTGGCACAGGCGCAGGAAATGAGCTCTCTACACATAACACTAAATGCCCAGGTTCCCATGTGTATAGGAGAGAGCTAGTTTCCTTCCTGCATATCTGGACGTTCCAGCCCAGTACTCTTGCTGTTTCCTTAATTTGTCTAGGTTTTTAGTGAAAAAAAAAATGAGGCATTCAAGACATGGTGTTTTACTGCCTGCCCCACTTTGCTCTAGGGATGATGCACTATTGGACTATTTTTCTACTTTGACACTATTTTAATTATGATTACTTTATAAGAACATTTCCCTCATTTTTCTTTAAAAAATTGTAGTTCATGTACATGTGTTTTAACATCAATAGACGAATTCTATGAGAACATTTTTGGGGGGATTTCAACTTGATTTTTATTTGGAAAAAGCTTTATTTGGCAAGAATTAACATTATTAAACTAGAGAGCAGTGTTTTTAAAGAGATGTCTATATGATCTTTGACATTGAAATCTATAAATAAGCTTTTAGTACATTGAGGAAAGATCTGTTTCTTGACAGAAATATTATTTTTTAAGGCTGAACTGGACCTTAATTCACCTGCCCTTCAAACTATATTCCTGGACATATTTCTCCTCATTTGGATTAAGGCTAAAAGAAACTGACACATTTATATGTGTCCTTCAGCAGCCATGTGAGATATTTATGGAGAGAGAACAGAGGGAAGGTCTCAGAACTCTCCAATTATCTCAAGCACTGAATATATATTGACCTAAGTAAGCAGTTAATTACTGCCAAAGTCAGACAACAGCCCAATCTTTATTTTCTGCCATCTATTAACAGTTCATTTTTTATAACGTAGAGAGGTCTACTATAGTTCTCTATTTAAAGCTTTAGATTCAAGCTTAATTTTTCTCTGGAGAACTTTGTCCATTAATTCACAGGAGAGAGCCAGCGACACCCTCTGACCTGCTGATGTCCTGTCTAAAGCATGAGCAGGGATTCACTCATTTCCTCCCCAGGAGGGCAGTGGCCACTGAAAGAGGGAGGAAGGTCACAAGGTCGTGGGTCAAGGTGAAGGCTTGAACAAGCCACACCCATAAAGCACAGTGCAGTGAATTATGGAAGATGTAAAACTTGGGATCTTCAGGAATTGAGTCTGTGGCAGATGCTGTGAAGAAAAGAAGTGCGCCCAACAGCATTTTGCTGTCACTATGGTAGAAGCACGAAAATGATATTAAAGAATGTTATGCTATTTCTGGGCAGGGAGGGGAAAGCTCACATTTCATTCTTTGAAATAAATCGGTTCTTTTAATTTTCTTTTCTGCCACTAGTGACAGATTATTACAAATTTGATCACACATACACTGGACTGACTTAAATTATAGCATTGAAAGGAAAATAGAAAGGCTTTCTTTTTTTTCCCCCAAAGGCAATTTTAGAAAACAAATCATGGGAAAGAGTTCACTCATTTTATAGAAAAATGTCAACGTTTTTCAATTAAATTACACCAATATGAGTGTTTTTAAATCTTTAATAAACATTTAAAGCTGCATCTCTGAATAGCATTATAAAATAACATAGACAAATAGAATAAGGATCTGAATGAAATGGAGATCACTCTCAAACAACCAGTAAATGAGTAAAATTGAGATGAAATTGTAAAAAGCAAATGTGCAACCCAAAGAAATTCTATTTATTATTCTACTTTGGTTTATGGATACCCATGGCTTTAGATTTACTTTCTTGACATGAGTGTCAAGAAAAGGTAATAGGGAAAAGTTAAAGATCAGATGAAAGACATTATATATTGTGGGCTTTTGGTTTGCAAAGCTTCTCCTCCCTCCCTCCC
>NW_025999977.1:51735408-51759955 GCF_001458135.2 Marmota marmota marmota
TTCTTTCCTTCCTTCCTTCCTTCCTTCCTTCCTTCCTTCCTTCCTTCCTTCTTTCTTTCTTTCTTTCTTTCTTTCTTTCTTTCTTTCTTTCTTTCTTTCTTTCTTCTTTTGCTTTCTTTCCTCCTTCCTTCCTTCCTTTCTTTCTAATTTGAGAATTTTACTCTCAATGAGAAAAACAGAAGGACCCTAAGTAGGAATCGTTCAGATAAACAATGGATAACCTCAGGGCACATGTAAATAGCATGTTGTGTGGAATTCACATCTTCCCATTTCTACCCCTTCCTGCAGGGAGGTTGCAGGTGCTTGGTTTGGGTGAGGGAAGCTCCCAGAAGCTGTCAGTTTTTAGCAGTGATGCCATCTGTCTCCCATAACTTAAGCCACTTGATCTCCACCAGTTCCTAGCCTCAGAATCTCCAAGTCTTCACATATGCTTGTTTCCTACTTCCTCCTGAATTATCTCACTCTCCCCTGCTCATCAGATTTTTAACTCCAAACCAATAGAAAATGTCTGGATAAAAATCAATGTGGACGGATGGAATGAACTGTACGGAATCATTTACTTCAGGTCTATTTATTGCATATGCAACAACTGACCCCTTCTCCTTTGACATCCTGTAATAAAATGCCCAGGACCTACTCTCCACTGATTTCTTTGACTTCCTAAAGACTTGCTTCCCTCACCTCAAGTGAATGGCCCCTCATTCCTTCCCCTTCTGGATAATTTCTATTCAACTCTTTTACTTTTTCTTTTACTTTGTCTGGAGCACACAGACAATGCAGCAGATCACTCTTAAGAGCTTGGTAACAGCAAAGAATGAGACACAATTTTGAAGCTGGAGAAGGCAGTTCTCGTGGGGCAGGTACAAAGCACTGTGTTTAGGCCACTCTTTCTCTGTTCACAAAGCTCTCCCAGACTCCACTGGGGTAGACAAAGCTTGCCTCCTGCATGCTTCTACAAAGGATTCTGTGTATCTTATCCCTGGGGTAACTACATTCTTCTCTTTACACTGGCTCTTTATATGTCTGCTGTCTCCACCTGACCGTTAGTTCTCAAGGGTGGGGTTCATGATCTATTTATATTTGCCATTTTATGGAAAAGTGAATGACAAATAGTGTTAGAAATGTATACTAGTAGATAATTTATTTTGTTTCTAAAGCATTTAATGTTGCTATACAATGTGTGGCATTTATAGAACACTTCTCTAAACCAATACATAGAAATATGAAGGTCCCAAAATTTTGTTTTTGCTCCATACATAATTTTTTATTTGGCATATCATCTTTAATCATGTGAGATATTTCATGGGCGATAGACAGCCTGAATGTGCTAGACAGCTTTCTGTCAGTGTGACAAAAATATCCAGCAAGAACACATTAGAGGAGGAAAAGTGTGGGCTCATAGATTCAGAAGTTCTGTCCCTGGTTGGCCAACTCCATCACTCGAGCCTGAGATGAGGCAGAGCCTCATGGCTGAAGGGCATGGTAGAAGATGTGGTGGAGAGTGGACCTGACCTCATGGTCAGGAAGCAGAGACCGATCACAAGGTGCCAACAAGATATACTCCCCAAGGGCATATCCCCAGTGACCCACTTCTTTCAGCCACACTCTACCTGCCTACAGTCACCACTCAGTTCAGTATTACTCTTAAATCATTAATCCATCAAACAAATCAATCCACTGATTAGGTTATCACAATCTAATCCTTTTGCCTTTGAGCATTGCTGTGTTTTGTATCACATGAGCTTATTGGGGATCACCTCATTGTCATGGGCCAGGCTATATGGACAATGACCAAATAGACTCCATTTTACCCTGAGACTCCATATCATGGAAGAAATGCTTCTCTCTTGGGAAAGCCCCACCTCTGTACCCATTAATAGTTACCTGGCATAACATATTTGGCAACACAGAATAGAAATTCTAATTCAATGTAAAATTGTTCTATTTGGTTTTCATTTTTCTTGGGGAAAGTACCTTGTAAGAGATTGATTGTCTACATGTTAGGAACCGTTCTCTAACTTGTACTAAACTAGGGTCATTTTGACCCACTTCCCTTCTGCATGCTGCTATGCCAACCTGGAAATTCCCATGGGAAATACCAATGTACCCATTGCATTGTCTCGCTAACTGCCCAGTTCAACTTCTGTACCTGTCTGCTTGCAGCTACGTCAACCCAGATGTGGTTTTTACCTTTAAATATCCTAAAATGCTCAGGCTCGTAGCTGTTTCTTGCAGAAACAGTTATGGGTCCTGTGGGATACAGTCGCTGGCCAGCCGGCTAAATGAAGACTCTTCAGTTTAGACAAAACAGGGACTTGGTGTGTTTTCTGAGTGACCTGCCCCACAACACTCATATCCAAACCACTACACTAAGCTATATGCAGATTTTATGTTGATCTCAGCCTTTTAGCAGTAGGTTCTTACTGTACCTGGTATTGTACCAGGAAGGCCACCTGTCCTGACTCTTCACACCAGGGTCCCAGGCTGGCTTCCTCACTTCACATTGGGAGTGGGCAATTCAGAGAGCAGACATTGAAGATCACTCCTTCTCTAGATCATGCCTTCTCTAGATATCCCAGATGGTGAAGAAATAGGGCAGAGTGGCAACCGGACTAGAAACAGCCAGGGGATTGAGATCATCCCCCATAAACACCATTAGCACATTTTCAAAATCCGCCCAACAGCACATAAGGTGAGCAAAAATAGTGTAGTTTTTATGCAAAAACTTTCAAGCCATGTCTCCTGATTCCTGTCTTCCCTCTACCTGAAGCCACTCCTGATCAATGCGTAATCACTGTGTTTGGAAGCTGTGTAAAGTCAGATTTGATGGAGTCCTTGGAGAGAGTGATATTTACACTAAGGAGTGAAAACATTCCCAATTTAACCCATGTGACTACAGTTTGTGTTGTGGCCTTTTGCTGGTGACCAAATTGGCACGAGACCAGAGGAACTCTGATCCTAGGATAGCACATGGGGTACCTGGGATATGAGTAGTTCTTAGGCTTGGGCACACTTGCCACGTTGAGAGGCACAGAATTTGAACATGAAGTGGTTTATCTGGCTTGTTATTTCCATCAATGATGCTGCTTAGGTAGACAGTCTGTGATCATGGATAGTGACCCTAGGCATCATTTCTCTAGTCCAGGCGGAATGTCCTGGCACAGGATCATGTTTTCATGAGATCACTCATATTTTTTAATGCTTTCAACTTAGAAATTCTACTTGCAGAGAAGCACTGGTTTATCCACTGGCCTTTTGTTCTTCAGATTTAATGTGCTAATTTTCATTTGCTAACATATCAGAAAGCTATATATCCTAAGTGAAAGAGTCGTGGACCTCCTAGAACCATCTCTTCTGTAAGAAGCTTAAAAATGTGACTTTGAGATTTTACTTAGAGATACTTTTTTAAAAAAATATATATATATGAATCTGGTTTCTTCTTTTACTGTGAAAATCTTCATGAAGACTCAGATCTACTCATATTTTATCATCTTTTGCACAATGTACCACAAAAGGAAAGTAGCCTTAAAACTTTGGCATAAAATATTTTAATAATATCAATAACATTCATCCCTAAGAAGCTTCTTTATTTCAATCTTTCTATTAAGAATTATTTAATGGAAAACAAACAGAGTCTTTCCTATCTTAAAGACAGCAAGATTAGATTCAAGTATTTCCTGAATCATAATAAATTAATTGTACATTCTTGTTAGCAAATGCACTTTTTCTTTTCCCTATATATTATATGAATCTTCTCACTGGCTATGTCTGTAAGTTCATTCAATATTTTATATGGAAATTGATAAGTAAATACAAATGTTAGTACTTCTTCTTGTTTCACTTGGCTTTCTGTTTTGTGTTTCATATAATCAGAGTCTCGTGAAAAAACGCAGGATTTAAGGTAAGATCAACCTACAAGTCTCACTTATGACTACAAGAGTAAACATCCTACAAAAATACTGGTTACAGAACTTGTAAGTTTTCTATATGATAAAGGATTCTATATGATAAAAAGTCAGGGACTTTCCCCCAGGAATGCAAAAATCATCATCTATCAGAATATGTAGTACGATGAGGTATCTTATCTGTTGTTCTGACAGGAAATTTAATGAGGTACTATTAACTTGCACTGCACTAACATCTTACTGATTTGTTCACATAGTGGTGCTTGTTACACCTCTGTGTCTTCTGGGCTCTCTGCTCAAATGAAGTGGCTTCCTAAATTTTTGTTGGATTAACTCAAATATTTGTATTAATTTTCCTCATTCAAAAATATTCATAGAATATGATTTCTATGCCTGACTTTGTTCTAAACCCCAGGGGGAAATTCACATGCTGTACCAGGAGTCCTGGGCTATGGAGCCTGCTTTACACACAAAAGGGTCTTAGCAGGTTCACTGGTCAGAAGTCTGAACGACTGGTCTGGCACCTGAGCTATGTTAGCTCACAAAGAACCACTTTGTTAAACCACTTTGTTAAACTATGGGAGTAGAAAACATGTGGAGTAGAGAAATCCATATTTTTCAAAGGATATATGGTAATGTGGCTGAGGAGCTTGGGGCTTTTGATGACATGTCTTCCTTCAAGTGCATCCAATGGTTGATCAAATGCCGCAAGAGGACAACAATGGAAAGTCGGGGGGGGGGGGGACAGGAAGTTGAAGCATAAAAGAACAACCTCACTGAGAACCCAAACTCACAAATTTTTATCTGAAGATAACTCCATTGTTCACTCTTCCAAAGTTTCCTTCAGAGTCAGAAGGAAAAAATACCCCAAAATCCAGGATGGATCTAAAGGATATTTTAAGTACACATATCAGCTTATTAAAATATAATGACCTAAGCACTTGGGATCTTATAAAATGTCCAAAAACACAAAAGAAGCAGTTGTATGCAGCTCAAGAAGAGTCAGATCCCATGGAGAGCCCTGAGCATCACACAAGGCTGGGATGACATCATGGCTGGTTGAAAACTACAACCAGGAGGGGGATGGTGTTGAGGAGTATTGTGCAGGACTAACTAGAAGCTCGAACAAGATTTTCATTCCATGGAAATGACAAAAATACCTGAGCTTGAACTCAGGCATGGTAGACGAGAGACAGCCCACCGCCGGCCCACATTAAGGACAGCTTGGAGGGGCCGTCCCAGCTCCAGAAGTCCTCGTAGGAATCCCTGAGCCTCAGCTGAAACCTCTGTGGCTCAGCTGGTTTTTCTACCTCTGCACACACAGGGCTCCACCTCAGAGCTTCTTTCCAGAAAGCCTCATCAAAATCCAGATGTGTATAATTTACCAAGTCAACATCTCAGCGCCATAGTGTTCTCATCCATAAAATGGGGGATAAAACAGCTCTTTGGGGGATTAAAGAAAAGAATATTTTTTTAAAAAAAAGGAACACATGGCCCTTGATGGTATTACTCACTTGGTATATATGTGTCTATATTTGCGAGTGCTTTTGCATATACTAAAACACAGTAAGTTGAGATGCGTCTATCGGTATCCCTTTATATTTTCAAGAACATCTACAATGTCATTAAGAAGCTCTGATGTCTTCTTGGAAAATGGGACTTGTGGACATCTTCCTGATTCTTTCTCTCCACTGGGAACTGAATTCTGCTATTTCAAGACATCAATTTCTGAGGTTAACTGACCTTTTATTTATTACCATTATTTCTTTCAAAATTTCCATGTTCCTTATAAATGATGGCCTCTCTTGAATGGAGGGAAAGTTATTGGAAATCTATTTTCCCTAAGCTATTTTTTTTTCTTCTTCAGAAGTAAGAAACTAAATTCTACCCACAGGTAGGCAAAGTGAGTAACTATTTCTAGTATTAAAATCATAAGATATGTAAGTAATAAAACCCAGCGCAGGGAAGGGGTGTAGAACAAAAGGCAGGAAGTGTGAAAATCAATGGGGAATGGAAGAGTCAGAAGAATTGGGAACCAACCAAGCTTAAAAATGGGTTATGAATCACAAACTTAGTGTTCAACTGATTTTTAGCAAGGGCTAAAAATGCAGAAAAAGAAAAAAAATGTAGGATTAAGTACTTAAACAAATAGGGCATGTATTTTATGAGCTAGAGTCCCATCAGCAACTAACTGAATAAGACATTACAGAAAACAGCACATGAAACCTCTGTGCAGCTCCATTCATGGTTCAATGCTCTCGGTTTGAAGGGATTAATTTATTCAAGGGCTTATAGCTAACGAAAGGTAGAGCCAGCCTAAAATCCCAATGCTCCTATTCCAAAGTCCTGTGTGGGGCCCACAAATCCACTGTATTCACCTTGTGAGTGAATGTTCCTCTCTGGTGAACACATTAGAGGTACAGTGTTTATAGAGTACATAAATAGCAATGGTATATGTGAAAGTGCCCACCACCATCCCTGGAAAATAGACAGACAATGCAATGTTCCTTGAATCTAAGTGCATGGTTACATTTTGCTTTCTTGTTTCATATTGTGCTGCTAATCTCTGTTTTTCATTCATTCCTTGGAAATAAAGAAGATGGAATGCTCAGTGATCCTTTGATGTATATTGCATGTGTTAGTCTTTGTGCTACAGAAGAACACCTTCTCCTGGGAGGTTTATAAACAAGAAGAATTTGTTCATACAGTTCTGGAGACTGGCAAGTTTAAACCCAGAGGTTCACCAGATTTGGTGTCTTGTAAGAACTGCAGTGCCATTTTGTTGAGTCCCTGCACAGCAGGATTAGCCAGGAAGCTCTTCAGGGTCTCCCTTCTGAGGGTGTTATTCCCATTCCCAAGTCCTAATCACATCCCAAAGTCCCACCACCAGATACCAACACAAGGGGGATTGGGTTTCAGCAAATAAGAATTCTGACGTGGAGTGAAACCCAAACAATTCTGCCCAGTACTAAGAGAAACTCAAATTACAGTTTTAATTGCAATATAGACTACCCTCTCAAATGTGGCTTCAGAACAGCTTTGTTCAACTGAGGTTTTCTAGAAGTTAAGGACTTGGGAAAATGAGAAACTTTTCCTCCTGTTCTATAAGTTAGGAGCAGCTCACAGGCTGCCTCCCATTGAACCCACCACAGACTCCAGATCTAGCAGAGACCTCCTAAGGGTGGACTCACGTGTGGCCTGGCTTTGAGTTGTTGTTCCAAAACATGTTAGTTGTTCGACTGTGGCATAGGGTTCCACTTCTCCTTTTAAAATCACCATATATAAAGTGGCAGTCAAGATGTCTCTCACACAATCATTGTAAGACAGAGAATTAATAATACCCAGGACAACTTTTTGATGAATGTAGCTTTCTCCTCCCCATCTTCCCAAGAGTTTACAAATGCCTGGAAGTCAGGCTCATCTGTAATTGCCCTGGCAGTACCACACTGAAGTATCCGTGAACACTGGCTTCAAGAGTAAGAAAGCAAGTGGCTGTGGAAAGGAGGAGGGATAACATACGGAGGTGGTTGTCACAGAGAATATGTCCTGATAACCGCTGCTTTTCATCCCTTTGGAAATAAAAAGATAAAAATACCAGTATATAATCTTGAAGTATACATATTCAACAAATGTGTCAGCCTTCTTATTTTTAAGGTACTGGATAGCCATTTGCTAAAAAGTCAATTTCATTATATTTATTTGAGGAAATATATATATATATATATATTCCTACAGAAAAGGAACAATTTTGCCTATTCAATGGTAGGACCTGTGCAAATATTCTTTCCTAACCATGCTACAGTCCCAGATAGGCCTTGTTTTCAGGGTGACATGCGTTCTCCCCTTTAATGGAAGGGCCAAAGCCCCCAGAGTGCTCTTCTCCCCGCGCTGCAGACCCTGGAAACCACTGATCCACAGAATGGTGTATTCAGGGCTCAGCAGAAAGTGTGGAAGAGCCATTTGTAAATTTTTTTTTCTTTCTCTGTTTTTCTACCCAAATATTACAAAGGATTTCTCACCTTAACAAACTTAATTCTTCTTTGTTTATTTTCCCTTCCCCTACATACAGGATGAAAAAAATAATAATAATAAAACAAAACCCGTTCTAGATGAATGAAGGTGAGAGAACCATCTTCCTTCAGGAAACCTGCCAGAACTGCTGTCATCAACGCGGTTTGCATTCATCATTTCTAATTTTTTGCCAGAAGTCTTTACTGTTCTTTTTGTGCTTGAAGGAAACCTGTGCTCTTTTCAGCCCCAAGAAGAATTAAGGACATGTCCATCTTTCAAATAGAGATATTTACATTTTAATGAAAGAAAAAAAAGTGCAGCAGTGATTTAAAAAATAATAATGATAATTAGTCAACACAAGTCCTGGTGTCCTTGCACACGGCAGTGCTGGTGTTCCTGTTACTGCTCTGGAACTAACCCTGCCTTGCTGATTTAAGAAAGGGCAGCAGTCCTCTCAGGACTGGACACACACACACTTGGTGTTGGCACACTTTCACACTCAGGTGCTGCTCCTCCATCAAACATGGGCATCGACAGAGGATGCCCAGGCAAACTGTCCCTTGCCTCTGGAACAGGTGTTGGCATCATAGATTGGTGAGGTGGCTCTAAATGACACCAATGTGAAGCCATCATAGAGGGCAGCTGTGCTACACTCCAGTGCAGCCCTCAGGGCAATGCTCAGAGAGAATCAGCACCTTAGGAGATTTATGGCCAGACAAACAAATGGTCCCTGACTGAAGAGTTCAGCATGTGAAGTTTCAATTTTACAGTGGCATCCTACAGACACCCCTGAAATGATAATCTGGACTAAAGGCATTATTCACTTCTGTGTGCACCAAGTGGGTGGGTGTGAGACCTTACTATCATCTAATCCACATCCAGATGCTTCCTCAGTTTACAAATAGCTTTCGGCCCAATAAACCCATCATAAATCAAAAACGCCATGATCTCAAAGGTGTATCTAATACCCTGAAACTACAAAACTCATAGGTGAGCTTACCCTGAAATATACTTAGAATACTTACATGCAGCCACAGCTGGACAAAATCAATTTACAATGCCTATTTTATAATGAAGTGTTCCACACATTACACTGTAGGGTACAATTGTTTCCCCTCAACACCCTGTGGCTGACTGGGAGCTCAGCTCACTGCCCTGCATAGAATTCCAAGAGAGTGTTATGCCACACATTGCTAACTTGGGCAAATCAATATGCAAAATTCAAAGTATGATTTTTACTGAATGTAAATTAGTGACAGTTGTACATGCAAGTAATGTATTTTTTTTTTTTTTTTTTTTTNNTTTTTTTTTTTTTTTTTTTTTGCAGTTCAGTGATAGACACTTGTCTAGCATGCACAAGGTCCTGGGCTCAAATCCCAATGCCATGCATGCACACACAATAGAAACTACTTTGTATACACTGGATACTATCACCAATTATTATTAATGATACTAATAATTAGCAGTAGTAGTAATTTTTCTATAATTGTTACTGTGTTAATAAAGATCATACAAATAGCTCAGAGGCAAAACTTGATCATGATGAGCAATGTAACTATCTGACTCTCTGTCCTGAGTAAACTTGAATCAGTACATATTTTTGAGAACTTACATTTAACATCTCTGAAATTCATTTTCCCTCTGTAAGATGTAAAAAATAGAGTCCATCTTATAGTATTACCATGAATATAAACTGTTTCAATATAAATGAAGAGCTCAATATAAGTTGGTGGTTACATTTTTGCATTTATATATATTACACAGAAAATCTGACATTAGAAAATTTTTCCATTCACACTATGAATTAAACCATTCAAGAATGTGTTTTTAAAGTTACATGCTTAGAGTTCCTAGTTATCCCTCACTCATGTCCTTGAAGTCCCCTCTTCTTTTGTTTTGCTCAAATACTGTTGAAGCAGGCCAGACACCCCTACCCCAAAACCTTTACCATAATTAAGCAGAAATCCCCACCATATTTGTAACTTATAATATCCTCATCTTGTCAGATACAGGATACCAGCTATCAGGGGAAAATAAAAAATTCTGCAGAAGAGCATTGTGGTTGGTTTTTGTAAATGCCTCGTTTGCAGGAAAAAAAAAAATAACAACAACAACAAAACCTTCTGAAACCTGTCTTGTCTAGAGGATGGAGCAAAAACATGTGAACCTCCAAGACCCCCCCCCGGCCCTGCCCCAAGCACACACACACACACACACACACACGGTATAAAATTTAAACAATTTCTGCACTCTTTGTCCAGAGAATCTTTCAGGCATGAGCCACACTCTGGACCAGCTGGCTACAGCCAATCAACCTGCTTCCTGAAAATTCCCCAGGTGTCTAACTCTTCTGTCCTACTCCACTATCACCATGGTAAAGTCGATATTCTCAACAAGGAAGAAACAAAGATGTCAAAATAAATTGGAAATGCTTCAAAAAGCTCTTTCTTGTGAAGACAGAGTAAAAGTAAAAACAGATGGGAGGTCACTTTTAGGGAGGGAGAGCTATCATTCATGGATACCAAACTTTCACTATCCAGCTAGAGCCTGGACAGGACATAGCTAGCTGGTTGGTGTAGGGAGCACAGAATGAGCGAATCCATGTAGGTACCTTGAGCCTTGGAACCTGTTTCTTGGAGAAAGCTTAACATATACTATTTGAACAGGTTATGAATCATGCCATCTGAGCAGAGAAAGTGGAAGTTTTAAAGCATGAGATAGAATATGAGCTGAGGGTCTGAGGAAGGGTGGGCTCTGCGCTCAGAGCTGTGGATGGACCATTCCATATGGAGGAAAGAACAGGTATGGAAGGACTTTGGAGGCCATTTGGGCAAAAGTGATGTGTTTGGATAGGGCAGGCAGAAAAGAGATGTGGGACTTTCAGGCCTGGGTTGGGCACATTTATTTCTATGTCTATACTTGGCACTTAACAGGTGCGAGTATTTTATTTTTAATTGCAGGATAATTTTAAGACAGATTTTTAATTACCTGAATGTCCTGACAAAAAATCACAAACAAAAAAGAACCTATCTTACTGACTGTGGGATATAATAAGTGGTTTTAGACAGGGGAATAAGTTTTCTACTTGGGGAAACTAGCAGTCTGTAGGAGAATCATATGAAAAAGGAGAGGCCTCAGGTAGTGAATGGGTTACTGTAAGAGTCTACAAAATTATGAGGAGGGGTTACACCTATATGAGGTCAGTATAGGAGTAAAAATGTTTGTTTTTAAAATAGTGAATGAACAATAGATAAGACTTGGTGTTGGTTAACAGACTAGTTGAGGGATAGAACAAAAATAAGGATGACCATGTTGGAGCCCCAGTGACCAGTGTCAGTTCTCCAAATAGAGGGTATGACATTTGACATTTGGTCCATTTAGTTAACATTTCTCTCTCAAATGTGAAGGTATTATTCTCATAATATCCATAGGCTTTAAAAAGTTAACAGATTCATTAAGATATAGTTCTCATCACAAAACACTCCCTTTCAAAGTGTTCAGTTCAGTGGCTTATAGTTATTAACTCAATTAACCTCATGAAGCCCTTTGAGGTAAGCATGCATGTCTCCTCCACTATGCAGATGATGACACCAAAGCCCAGCAGTATTAGGCGACTTTCTCAGCCATTTGAGATCATAAATATAAAATACCAAACATGAAGCAGACAAAAAGTAGATCCTCTAGGAATGTGAGTTATCTTAATTACCAAGTAATTAAGAGAGAATTTGAGAACGTCATGATATGTCAATCTGTACCTTATTCAATAGTGACATAGTCATGTGAGATACGAGGTTTACAGAAATGGATTAACTAAAATTTCTGTCCTCAGAGATACTCACAACTGCCTGAGAGACAACAGCCTCATTGGTAAGCAGGCAAGAAGACAGCAAGTGTTTAGATTTCAGTTAGAACTGAGTTTTCTGAATCCAGATCAAAGTATGGGTTAAAGCAAGTTGGAACCAATTTTTCAGCACAGGCTTATCACTTAACACATGCATTTTCTTAAGGACTACATAGACATGTAGAAAGTAAAACAAGGATTGCCCATGGAGTTTCTCAACTCAGCAAGAGAGATAGAGCATATGATCACAATCCATTAAAGGAACAGTGTATGCTTTCTCTGGGAATCACCTCTAGCTGTGCTGGTCCAAGAGTCTTAGAATTAGCTCTTCAAGGATGGCAGGAATTTAGAAGTTGAGAGGACACTCAAGATAAAAGTGCATTTAATGTTATTCATATCAGACGTATTTATCAAGCACAAAAATTATTCCAAGCATAAGGAAACCTCAAGAGGCACAGAGATGAATAGGATATAATTTCAACATAAGAAGAGCTCACCATCAATGGGATAGAAATAATTACATAGTATGAGACCAGACTGATGAGTTCTCTGAATTCATCCACACATAGGGAGGTGACTGGGAGTCTTGCTGGGAATTTGACCCTCTGGGAGGGTCTCATTCACAGTAACCCAGAATATGCAGAAATATAGAAAATAGGCTGCCTTGAGGAGCCCCAGAAACCAGAATCCCTAGGGACAAATGCTGATATAAAACAATCTAAGGAGAAGCAGAAGCAAAAGGCAGGAGTGGGCTAAGTCACAGGTCAAAGGAAATGTGCTGTGTGGGTATAAACTGAGAGGGCACGGAGGGTGGGACAGGAGAATGTACCCAGCTGTAGTCAAGAGTCTGGACTGACACTGTGTTGGAGGCATCAACAGCATCTCTGGTGGGGCTGTTCAATTTTGTTGATCAAGAGCACAGGGAAGTTTCAGTAGAAGAAATGATATGCGGTGGTGTTTGAAGGCTGGGTGAGATTCTTGTGGATGGAGAAGGGGGCAGGAAAGGTCACCTCCTGCAGAGCATGCAGCATGATCAGAGGCTCGGGGCCCCACGAGTGCAGGCTTCGTGGGGCGCCCAGGGAACATGAGTGTTCTGACATTCTCAGCACGTCGCATGTGTGGGAAGGAACAGTGGGATGTGACGCTTATGGAGAACTTCAGAGAAATCTAATTAGATGTGCAGGAGGGAAGAGCTTTGTGGCAGAAATAGCGTCAGATTTTTTTCCTTAATTTTTGAGTTATGCCTATTTCCTTTTTAAATCCAAATGTGATTATCCATTTTAAAAAGGTGAATGAACTTCAGTTTTTAAAAGAAAAAGCTCACCAGTGCTGTGAGGATTGATTCTAGGTGAGATCTTAGTCTGATGGGGCTGCTATAACAAAATATTTTAGGCTGGGTAGCTTATGAGCTACCAATTAATTGTGTAAGCTCCTTACAGTTCTGGAGCCACACAATTAATTCCTCACAGTCCACGATCAGGGCTCCAACAGATGTCATGTCTGGTTAGGGCTCATTTTCTTATACATGGTGCTTCTGTGACATTACATGTTGCAAGGAACAAATGAGAACCCTTAGGTCTATTTTTAAGGACACTAATGACCATTACTTTTACAAGAACACTCTGCCTTTATGACCTAATTATACCCCACAAAAGCCACACTTCTTAATACCATCACATTAGGGATTAAGATCCCAACAATGAATTTTCAAAGACACAAATATTCAAATGTGTCAACTTGACTTGGGCATAGGGTGCCCAGACATTTGGCCAAACATTTCTCAACAGCTTCTTTAGAGATGTTTTTGGATGAAATTAATAGTTACCTTGATAGACTGAATAATGCAGACTGCCCTCCTTTCTGGGTGGGCCTCCAGGGCAAAGCCCTATTAGGGCAAAGCCCAAATAGAACAGGACATGCAGTTGTTCCTCCACTAAGGGAAAGACAATTCCTGTGGCCTAATGGCCTTCAAGGGCATCATATTTCTTCTGCCATCAAGCATCAACTGAAACAATAGCATTTCCTGAGTCTCAAGACTGCCAGCTTTCAGAGTAGAACTATTCGGTCAGCTTTCCTAGTTACTGGATCCTGGTCTCTGACTCCAGCTTGCTGACTCACTCTGCAGATCTCTAGATGGGTGTCAGACTCTGTAGACATGTGAGATGGTTCCTAATGATGACTCTCCATCTCTATCTATCGCTGTCTCTACCTCTCCTGTTCCTTCTCTCATTATATCTGCATCTCTATTTACATTTGCAGGGCTAGGGGAGCTATTCTTTGTATTCTCTGTGTCTGGAGAACCTCCTTGCTGTCCCACTACCCAGGCAATCTTCGTTCCATTTAAGAACTCATGCTTTTAAACTCCAAAGTCTTATAAGGAGAAACCCAAGATTAGTTTCTAGAGCAAGGAAAAAATTTTGAAGTTTCCTAACCTTCCTGTAAATGGCCTTTATTTAAGGTCTCATTATTATCGCTCTCTCTTCTAATACACATAGACACACAGACTCACACACAGACACACACACAAGCACACACACACACAGACACACACACACACAGTAGTCTAGAGAAAATTGGTCAGGATTTTCTGTTTGGCAGTTCCCTGACCAAAAAACTGTCTTCATTTCCTACCACTTGCATAATTAGAAGCGAAGGACTTAACTTCAGCAGCTTCTATTTACTTTTATATTTACATTTAAGGAACAATATAGTCAAGATGAGATGAGCTCCACAAAATACTTGTCATACAGAAACTACTACAAACACCAGCACCTTCCCCAATTCCTAGGGAGTGTGTTAGCGCTCCCTCTTCTCCTCTCTCCTCTCCTTCTATTCTTCTGTATCTTCTTCTCTGAGAAGAGACATGCGTAATATTTGGAAGAAAAAACCTGTTGTCAATCTTTGGCTTTCATTTGTGCTCTGAGCACACACAAGATTCAGTCATTCCTTAGTTTGTAGTCATTAGGAGAACCGAGAATAAAATTTTATTTTCTATGGCCAGGTGTTTAGTGGACCATGTGATTGTCATCAAGCAAATCGGTGTCTGCACCTCTAAAATCTTTTGTTTTATTTTAATGTGTATTAAGTCATTTAGATAATGAAGTCTCAGGGAGAAGACACCTAGGAGAGTAAGCAAATCTGTTCCCATAGAGCCAGGACTATGATAAAACCCACCCGTGCACGCACACACACACACACACGCACACACACACACACGCACACACACACGATTTCATAAGCATTAACATCTACCCACACATATGCACAAGCTTTATAAGCATCATGAAAAGCCTTCATGAAAAGGGCTTTTTCAAATTCACCTGGTTACTCTCTAAATCAATCTTGATCCAAGCAAAATTCCCATTAAGCCACCCTCAGAAAGAAGGCAATGCACAAGCCTTGGAGTCCACTGCAGGTGTGATGTTTGTTAAATACCCTTCTCCCTGCCCCGCTGGGTCCTGGGGTGAGTGAGACAGCAGGTGAGCATGGTAGTACCTTTTTTTACCTTTGATAAAATGAACTATCCAAATTGTAAACATGCATTTAATGTCCTAAATTTAGGTTCATGGTCTACTAGATGTGGGAGCGAATGTAGAGATCACATGGACACTAAAATACTGATTATGTGATGTCCCTCTTATGAATTGAATGTGTCCCTCAGGAAGTTATTTGGAAGTCCTATTCTCTATGAATGTGAACTTATTTGAAGATGGAGATATTGATGGTGTAGGGTGGGCCCTCAGTCCAATATGACAGGTGTCTTTATAGAAAGAGCAAGCAGCACGTGGGGACATGCTGCACAGGGAAGGGTGACAAGGAATTCCTGAAGTGCTCTCAGGGAAGGATTGGGGACAATCGGGGACAGCAGGAGCCTGTGGCTGTAGAGCAGGGCAGCCCCTTGGGTTTACCTCCCCTCCTCTCTCCACTTCTCTTTCCACTGTGAGTTGAAGCACCATGAAGCCCTCACCAGTGCCCTCTTCCCAGCCCTCCCAGCCTCTCGAACCAGGGGCCAGAACAGACTTCCTCCCTTACAAATGAGCCAACCTCCGGTATTCTCTTTATAGTATTAAAAAAAAAAAAATTGTAGGTCATCCCATCCCCACCTCTTTCCTACCAAAATAGCAAATTTACTTTTTGAGGTGAATTTCTTTCAGTGTCAGCATTATATTTAGGGATTTAGAAAGTCCACAGTCAAGTTCCTCACTCCATGTAGAACTGAGTCGTCAGAACCCAGGGTGGGTCATCAGCACTGTCCTCACCAAAACTATAAACTTTAAATTTGGTTTCCCTATTTGACTAACAGACAACCAGGAGGTGCTGGCAAGACTGTGTCTGTTGGCCACATCCCGTAAGAGGACACTGAAGCTCAAGAACACAATGGGAACTGCCCAGGGTCACAGTCTGGGGTGTGTCACAGCACAGTGCTCTCCCCCAGCCCAGGGCCTCTGCACACACGTGGGAAGGTGTCCTGCCTTCCGGGTTCCACCTGCTCCACACCTCCCCACTACTCACAACTCAGCACCGGCATTTCTCCTGGGAGAACTTTCTGCCAAGGTCCACTGCTTGTCTTTTGAAGGTGTCCTTCTACCTTCCATCTCTGTGAATATCGTCCTGGAACAAAACTTTACTTCCCAGATTGTTCCCTATTAGATCATGATCACTTGGAGGGTGAAGAACACAAAGGGAAGGTGTAACAGAGGAAGGAGAAGGTACATCTTTCACACTGAGCAGAGGTGAATGTGACATTGATTGACAGAGGGGAAGCCTCCAGTCCAGTGTCACAACTGACTTTTCCATCCCTTCCCACACTCAGTCATTGCTACTGAGTACCTTCTGCTTCCCTCTAATAACTCTGATACGGTAATACTCTCTTTTTCCATTGAACTTGCATGTGAACATTTCTAAAGCAAGTTATTCATGCTTGATACAAGTCTCTTTACCAAATTCTGGTCAAATATTCATGGATATGATTCATGTTGGTGGTGGTGATGATGATGATCTAAGGTATAGCACATCCGATGTCAGATAAACCTTCCCACAACCTTATGGGCCAGAGGCTGAGCCCTGTCAGACCACAAAGGCTCACCTAGAGGAAGAGTCACTGAGAATGACTCACCCAAGATTGTGTTCCCACAAGCTTCTTATTGATTAGTAATCAAAAAAAAAGAAAGAAAGAAAGAAAGAAAGAAAGAAAGAAAGAAAGAAAGAAAGAAAGAAAGAAAGAAAGAAGAAAAAGAAAAGAAACATAATCGGGAATGAAGGGTACATGGGAGTCTGAGTTGTTGGGATCAGTCTTTTGGTCTTTCTTAGGATCTTGAAGAGGTAATCCAGAGTTGAGTTGTTTCATCATCCTCTTAGTTGCTTTAACAGCCCTCTAAGTTTAGAGGATCCAGGGACAAGCAGGGGCTCCATGTTAACCTTCTAAAGTCTTTGATAGTCACAAATTAAGTTGAAACCTACCCCAAACAGCAGCAACCACCAAAGGATGCATTGAAACTTCACATCTTAAGTGCTCATTGCATCATTAAGTCTACTGTAATTTCTAATTGCCAGACCATAGAATACCATGGTGTTTGTACTTTTACAATTGACTTACAAGAAAGGACAGGTCTAAAGAGTTATAAAACAGCAAACACATTTTCCATGTTATGTTTTTCTTCATCTGCTATCTGGAGACCAGTTCAACAGTCTCTCCCCTCCCTCCCTGTTGAGATCTCAGGCTTATTCCATAGGTTTCCACATATTTTCATTTTTACAAACAAGTCTTTTTTTTTTTTTGCAAATGAAGCCACTCTGAATTCAGTAAGAGGCAAGATTTCAATGTTAACCTTCTAAATTCTCCTTTTTCTCCAACTACAGTATCTGTGGAGCAGAAAAGGGAATTTTTTTTCTTTTAATTTGTTTTCCAAATATATGTCTCACTTACACCATTTTGGCATTTTCAAGTTTGAATAGGAGGAGGCATAGAAGTTAGGAAAGTGACACTATGGTTGCCATGAATCCCCCAAATCTCATGTGTTGGAAACTTGATCCCCAGTGTGGCAGTGGTATGGGAGGTGGCATATGATGGGAGGTATGGGTATCAAGGGGCAAAGCCCTCCTGATGCATTAATGTCATTACTGCTGCCATGGGTTTATGAAAGGGTGTGTCCTTCCCCTCTGCTCTTGGTTCTCTACCACATTTCCACCTTACCACCTCCACCAGAGCCTGGCCACTTGATCTTGGACTTCCCAATCCGCTGAAATGAGAGACAGAAAATTCTTTTCATCATGAATATCAAGTTTGGGGTATTCTGTGACAGCATCAGAAATGTACTAAAATGTGGTAAGTGAACACAACTCAGATCGTAGAGTTTTCTGCCTTGGCAGTGTCTAGATTCCATGCCTTTGTGTGGTAGGATCAAATGCGACCTTTTCATTGGGCATTCCTGCAGTTTCTTCAGAAATATTTCTGTCCCTCACTTTGTTGTGGGCACCTTTGTGCTCTTCAGTTCTCTACAGGCAGGGAGTGTATTCCTCTGAAGGCTTTCTCATCTCTTAGATAGCATTGTGGGAAACGTCCACCAGTCAAAATTAAGACTGACGTCAGGGATTGTGCTTTGATCGATTTCTACCTCCTCTTGTTTCCATTCCCTTTGCTACAATACCTAGCAGTGCCCTCTCACTTTGTCCCCTGGCTTTTGACCTTGAGTTTGTCCATTTTCTATGCTTTGGCCACTAGAGTAAAGATGAAATGTCATTATACCAATTATAAGATAAGCCTTGAGAGGTTCCTTGTCATCACCAGAAGAATGTCCTCACACCGCCTGTGGTCATCAGAAAGGATGTGACAAGACAGGAAGCAGCACCTGCCTTCAGCCCAGTGCATTTTGCTGCAGACCCGTGACCCCAGCAACTGGGACCAAGACACTCCCAGGTGAGCCTGGCCCATGCCCTGTGGGTCTCACCCAACCCACAAGCTCATGAGCTAAGCAAGTGCCTGTCGTGTCTAGCACAGATTGTGTGCTCAGTACTATTGTGGCAAGGATTAACTAGCAATTGATCACTTTTGGTGTCAGCCAGGTTTCATCCCTGAAACTCCTACACTTCGGTCACGCCAAACACAGAGAGTATAAGCTGTTCCCATGCAGCTTCGTTTCCGTGTCCTGGGTTTGTAAGTAGAGTCCGACTTCTACTGTGCTCTTTCATCACAGAGATTAGCAAACATTTTCTGCAAAGGACCAGCTAACAAATTTCTTAGGCGTATAGGCCACAGGCTCATCAGGAGTATTCATCTCTGCCATTATAAAAATAAACAACTAGGTGTGACTGTGCTCCAATAAAATTGTATGTATAAAAGCAGACATGTCTTTATTAAAGACATCTTCAATAAAATACCCTGCAAGGATATACATAAGTATACGATATTTTTTTTTAGAATACATAGAAGCAATAATTTTAAATCAAGAATAAAAAATAAATTTTAAATCAAGAATAAAGTAATATTCAATGGAAGCAAGTACATTGTAGGCATAATATCCTATAATGAAGTACAGTTTAGTCCAAGAATCCATCAGTAAATGAAAGAAAGAGGTAATCATATCGACACTTGAAAAATTTAGGTGTAGTAAAACCTAATGAAAACAATTATTCATTATTATCCTTAACGGTAAAATATACCATTTACCTTGAAGTTCAGACAGTAAGATAACTACTTCAACATTTGTATTTGAATTGTGCCTCTTAAGTTTAGAGATGCATTAAGATTGGAAAATAAAGTAACCAATATAAACACTGGAAAATAAGTCTTTTTCTTTATGATATGACTGTATACTTAGAAAATACAGTATTTTCTTCTATATAATTTTTAGTATTTAGCATCAATAGTTAATATGTTTTCTAGTAAAACACTTAGAGAATTGGGGGAAATATTCCATTACAAAGCAACCAAAATTATATGCTAGATAGAAACAATTTTTAAAGTATGAATTATCAATTGAAGTGCTACATAAGAACACATTTATGAATATAAAAGAAGCTGAGAACAAAAGAAAAGACATTACATGATCTTCCTGTTAAGACATAACTAAATAAAAATGTCAGTTTTAACAACATTAATATATAAATTCAATACAGTACTAATTAGTACTTCAACCTAGTATGTTGGCATTGAAAATAATATTCTAAATTTTTGTATGGATGAATGACTGCCTCAAAATAGACAAGAGTTTGAAAGAGACTATTAAAAAGGGACAAATTACTTTAGCAAGAAGTAGAATACTTTTAAAAATACCAAGGTCTAATTAATGTATTATTGTATAAGAATAGATAAGAGTTCAATCAAAGAAAAGAGATAATTAAAAATTAAAGCAGAGTAGTTATGAGAATTTAATTTCACAAAAGTAGCACTTTTATTCAGTATGGAAAAGATAGGAGGAAAAACAACTTTCAATCCATCTGTATTAGAAGAGAATTGGATCCTATTTTATTTGAACCATGCAAAAAATAAATTTCATAAATAAAATAAACAAAAACAAAAGTAACCAAATTTAAAAATAAGCTAAAGATCTGAATAGACATTTCTCAAAAGAAGATATATAAATCACTAACCGATATATGAAAAAGCCCTCAATATAATTAATCAGTAGGTCAGTGCAAATAAAAACCACAATAAGGAAACCCCACCCAGTGAGAAGTTCTATTACTAAAAAGACCCAAGATGACCAGTGCTTTCCAGGAAGTGGAGAAAAAAGGACTCCGAGACCCTTTTAGGGGGATGGAAATTAGTAAAACCATTATGGAAAACAGTATAGAGGGTCCTCAAAACCCCCCAAAAAGGAGCTACTATATAATTCAGCCATCCCTCTACTGTGTATGCACCCAAAGAAATGAAATCAACATGTTGGAGATACACCCATGTTGATCACAGCACCGCCCACAGTAGCTGGGGTACAGAATCTTCCCAAGGGCCATCCACAGATGAATGGACTAAGAGACGTAGGTCAAGCCCACCCACCCTGGGACTCTACTCAGGCATCCAGAGGCATGGAATTCTGACATCTGTGACAATTCAGATGGGTCTGGAGGACACTGTCTAGTGAACTAATCAAGCACAAAAAGACAGAGGTGTACAATCTCACTCCTATGTGGAATATAAAAAAGCAGATGGACTAAAATCATGAGGAAAAATTATTCACTAGATGTGAGGAAAACAGAGGAGGAGAAAAGGAAGAAGTCAATCTGTGGGTGCAAAGTCATTGCCTGAGAGCAGACATGGGTTCTGGTGCTCCATGGCCAGCTCAGCAGAGTGGATACGATTAACAATATGCATTATAGATCTCCAAGTAATGATAAGTGGAGAATTTGAACATAGTCACCATAAAATGATAAAAATTTAAGGTAATAGGAATGCTAATTACCCTAAGTTTGTCATAAATATATACATGACTCAAACATCACATCATATACATAAATATTACATAAAAAAAAACAAAAAATAAGGTTCACAAATTCTGTAATAAAGTTGTAAGTGACTATGAATAACATCAAGAAATGAAGGAAAATTTTTTATACAAATAAGAAACAGAACACTTAGAAGAACATATAGATTACTTTGATGGTATGAAATTTGAAAACTGATTTTTTTTTTCTTGTGTGGTGCTGGGAATTGAACTTAGGACCTGACCTCATGCATGCTAGGCAAGTGCTCTACCAAGCCACGTCCCTGCAAAACTTGAAAACTCAAATTTCTGTCACAATGTATGAGGTAGTCATTTTGTGCAGTCCTGAAAATACTGAGTATGGTAGAGATTTTATATTTTTACCAGTCTCTCAGGTATAAAGACAGTTTATTTTTAATTTGATTTGCATTTCTGTTTACTGGTGACTTCACTACTTCCTCATATATATATGGGGCATTTGGGTATGTTCCTTTGTATACATGGTATGTATCTCCAAGTAATACCTAAAGCCAGTGGTTTGTATTAACAAGCTAACAATAATTTCTCAACCTGAATCATCTAGAATGTAATGAGGGGTGAGTTTGGAACTGGAAGACAGGAGGTGGAGGGGAACAATTCAAGAAAATAGCAAGGAAAGTGACATGGTGATGGCAGCAGTGTGCACACCATGACTACCTGAGTGCCCACAAGCAATTACATCATGATACATGAAAAATTAACTGGAAGTAAACATGATTATGCACAGATAACTATCTTGATGAATCTTCATTGGTTACAAATTTTTGGGACACAGAAAGGAAAATGAGTTAAGCAAGTCCTAAAAGTCAGGTAAGAAAGCATAATTCATGTAATAGCTGAGATTTGCTTCAGCTCCCTGTCAGCCTGGAAAGTCAAATGTTGATGCTCTGAAAGCATGTTTAGTCTTCAAAAAGACTACATAAAGGTGTCAGATATTCTCAAGCTCGAGTGTTGACTGAGGAATTATTAAGGATGTCTCTTGCATCTGAAAAGGAATTTTGTACTTTGGTATTTTTAACCCGAATGGAGATGATGGGAATTCATTCAGTCTGCAAATTGTGGTAACCAATTAACAAACAAGTTTGTATCATACTAGTGTCTGTTTATAAATGCCCTCTGTCTTAAACAGCAAAATGTACATGTGCTCCAAGTTATTGTCATCACCGTCTGATAGCCAGCTGTCATTGCTGATGGAAGTCGACTGCCTTGCATGGAATTAGTATAACACTTGTGATAGGACAGGAAATCCTTTTTGCAGCCTGGTACTGTCAATAAGTTTTGATTCAATGACCTGGAAAAACACCTTCATGTTTGTCTTTCATTTGTCTTTCAAATGCTGAGGAAATTCTGGGAAATATGACATATTTCTACAGAACACACAGAAAGGATGAGCACTCAGGCATGACCAGCCATGGTCCAACTTTCAGTCCCCAAGACAGCTTGAAGTGGAGCACTGAGCTCCAGGCAGCTGTGCACGCCCAAGTCAATCACAGGAAACACAGAGCCACGCTAGCCGCAGGGTGGAAAATCCTTTCCCAAGGAATATCTGGCAACTCATTATTTTATGTTCATTGTTTTCTCACCCTTGAAGACAGGAGAGAGAACACTTTTATCCTAGAAAGGAAGTGGACTAGTTAGATCACTGTCAAAAGAGACAGTGAGGAAAAGAACATTCCTTGAAGCTTTTTCCACAATAGAGGAAATGCGTGTATAAATTGAGACATTCACATTCTACCTCTACTTTCTGCAAAGCTGGCATGATTCAAAGCCTTTATTTATTTATTTTTGCATAGCCAAAAGCATTTTCTGAAATCACATGGTCAATCAGGGCTGACTGTAGCTCTGCACTGTCAAAAGGAGGGTGGATCAACCCCACCTTGTCTGGCACACCACACTAAATTTTCCCACCAAAATGGTTTGGACTCGTTGTCAGGGTCTGTCTAGGGCTCTCCCCTATCAGTCTCAAGAGAGCAACATCCATGCTGTGTGTACTCAAGGTGAGTGGTAGGAGCTCGGCAAGGAGACCCGGGCAGATTCAAGGTCTTCTCACCAGGGAAGGATGGAGCTGGATAATTGAAAGAGAAAGGGTAGGGGCTGAAGTTGAGGGACATCCATTCTGTCTCAGACTCAAATAGTAAGGTGTGGGCTCAGCCCTGTCATGGACAAGGCTCTTCCAAACTTGGAGGGACAAAACCCCTGTGCACATACTGTTCTCTGCCATCAAGAAAGGGTCTGCAGGACAGTTCTCAGGGTGGCTTTGAACGAACAATTTCCCCAGTTTTGTAGTTCTCGATAGTGACTGTGGAAAGTGCTGGGAATACAGCTTCCTGAGACAACCCAGGACTGAGAGAAGAGCCGGGGCTGTGTTCCATTCCTCCCCATGCACAGGATGTCCATCAACAGCTCTGCCCAGCATGTCCTGTACCACAGGGTATGAAACTGCTGGAAGATGAACCTCAGGCCAGGCAGCTTCCTGGAGGCCCCGGGCTGCAGGGCTAACAGGGCACCCCAGGGTGAGAACATCTGTGCGGCTTTCCTGAGCCTCGGTAGTCGGTCCCACGGTGATTCCCAAGTGTCCTTCTTCTTGCTGTGTATCCAGATGGAACAAATCCACGTCACATAACCCATGTGTGTACATGCGCTGTCTGTGAGACTCAGACAAGTTGATGATCAGTGCAGAGGGACCCTGCTTCTCAGAGAGCTCTGTAAATTCTCCAGCTTCTCTCATTTACTCATAAGACCCTTTGCTTTGAACTGTTATAATATTTATCACGCTGAAACCTTCTTTGTTTGTGATTGTTTTCTCAACTAGACTGTGAGCCCTTCAAAAAATGGGCCCTCTGATTCCTTGAACTTCAGTACTTTTAAGGCAATGGTTGACTTACCATGGACACTCAGTAAATGCATGTTGAATAAGGGAATGTATTAAAAATAAGTCATGTGCAGTTTGGCTTTAATAAATCCCGACACTAATTTTATATTATAAATAGAAATATTGCTTTTTGGCCAACAGAGGCCCAGTTCATACTTCCATCATGCACAAGATTCAGCAGTGGACCTGTATGTCACCACTGTGACCAAACAAGTGAGGAGAAATTATCCATCATCTGTATTATGGACTTTTTACTTAAAGGGGAAATCATTCCAAGGGCCTTGCTATGAACTGAATGTTTGTGTTTCCCCAGATTCTCTGTTACTTTTGGTAGGTAGTTAAGGTGAGATGAATCATGAGTCATCATTAATACCCATGATGGGTATTAATGATGGTATTAGAGATACGGGGAGTGCATTCTCTCTCTCTCTCTCTCTCTCTCTCTCTCTCTCTCACACAC
>NW_025999977.1:51761986-51763979 GCF_001458135.2 Marmota marmota marmota
TCTCTCTCTCTCTCTCTCTCTCTCTCTCTCTCTCTCTCTCTCTCTCTCTCTCTCTCCCCCCTCCCTCCTTGTTATCCCTCATACCTAGTAAAGGTCATGTTAACAAACAGCCAGAAAGTAGTCATCATTCTCAAGCTAGGAAGAGAACATTCACCACAGATTTTGCCAGGCTTTGATCTGGGACTTCCAGCTTCCAGAGCTTTAATAAAACTCATTTCTATCGCTTAAGACATCCAGCCTAGGGGGTATTGTTATGGAAGCCAAGCAGACTAAGACAGAATGTCTTTAATTTTGAAAAATATGGTGTCATTGTTTATACAAATAAATAATTTTATTTGCTCTCAGAAATTAATAAAAACACTCCTTTGTTTTAAGTGAGCATATCAATTGTTGAAACTGACTAGCCTGAGTGTTGAAAAGGCCCTTTGGAATTTGATGTGCTTCCGTTCATTTCTACCTAAAAAAAAAAAAAACTGTGCTAATGATATGTATCATAAATGGAGAATTATTAAAGTTCTCCATAAATATGATATATAATTAGTAAGTTTATACCTACTAACTGTAAACACAACATTTGCATTGAACCTGGTGAAAGGGTCATCAGAACATAGGGCTGGGAAGGACACATTTGCACTGAACATGAAAATGACATGACATTCAAAGAACCATGTACAATGTTTTTACCATGACCAGCACAGTGAACCCAAGGAACCAGGGAAGGCCCATGGGGGATTATAAAAAAACATACACACACAGATATTGAAAAGCCAGGATCAGATGGAACACTGCTCTCTGATGGAGAAACAATACTAAAGAGTTGGCCCAGCAGGTCTATATATTTATAGGGTCTCATAATCAAGAAGTTAAGGACTACAGAGCCAGTGTTCTTTGTGCACTAGACAGTGGCAGGGCTAGAAGCATTCTTGTAGCTATTTCACTGTTGCAATACTTGGAGCTTCCTGTGGCACCCAGGAAGCCCATTGTTCAAGGTCTCTAGTAAGTGGCCAGGCTTGAAGTTTACAGCATGGATGAAACATTGTAGTCATCTTGCTATGCTCAGAATCCTCTATCTCTGGGACCTGGCATGTGAACTCAAAGCTATGGGCTAAAGAATTCTATAGCAAGCACAGAATTCTGCCTTTGAACAGAGGTCACCATCACCTGGGCACTTTTTAATTGCCTCCTACCTGCCAAGAAATTCCCAGGAGCTGTGTCACCTTTGTCCAGGGGTCGGTTCAAATCAGTGATTTATTCACTGGTCCCAATAGTTTTTTTAATGTAAAATGATCTGAATTAGGCTTTCCTACAGCCCTGTGGTGGTAGGGGCAGTGTTTTGCATGGGGCTCCCTGTGCAATGAGTCTCCTACCTATAGTCTTAAACTCCTCTAAGGGAATCTTCTCTACATTTGTCATATCACCTATCCTTTAGCAGTTGATGTGAGGAAATCTATTCATAAGAGAGTGGCGTGCAAGAGGCATAAATCTGTATTCTTCATCCCACAGATTTACTCTTCCTGATGTGCACTTACCTCCAACTCCTTTGTACAGTATCTTGATTTGCCACTTTATCCAGTGTACAAGTTAGTTAGGCTATGGGATATACATGTAAATTAAAGCCAAGTAATGTATAAAAAAGAAAAGAAAAATGAGAGTGCCGCTGCCTGTGCCTGCAAAGTAGGCAGAACTGCGACCACCGACAGAACAAGCCTAGTGGCCCGCAGAGGGACAGAGCCGCCGCCCACGCCTGCAAGGTAGGCGGACCTGCTACTGACCGGCAGAGCAGGCCCAGCGGCCTGCCGGCGTGGTAGGCACATTGCCCCAATTGGAGGTGGGGCAGAGCCGCCGCCCGCGCCTGCGAGGGAGACTTTGCAACTATACAAGACCAATATAAATATATAGGGGGAAAATTCAATAGCACAACAGTTTCACCAAGTAGAAAGGAACGCGAACAGTATGAAGAGACAAGGAAAGAAAGGACCACAAGCAATGCAGG